>NW_027046590.1:0-23242 GCF_025399875.1 Dalotia coriaria | reverse complement strand
TTTCAACGATCGAAAAATGCTTGAAAATGCTTATTTTAGCAAAACAGCACGTTTTGGGGCTTTAATCTGCGTTTTAACGCGTAAAACAGCAAAAAAATGACAATTTTTTTATTATTCTTTTTTTATTAATTTGCTTCTTTTTTGAACGATTTCAACGATCTAAAATCTTGAAAATGCTTATTTTAGCAAAACAGCACTTTTTGGGGGCTTTATTCTGCTTTTTTAACGCGTAAAAAAACTTAAAAACGACAAATTTTTATTATTCGTTTTTTTTTTTGGCGTCTTTTGAACGATTTAAACGATCTAAAATGCGAAGTTGCTTATTTTAGCAAAACAGCACTTTTTGAGCTTTAATCTCCGTTTTAACGCGTAAAAAAACATAAAACGACAATTTTTTAATTTTTTCTTTTTTATTAATATTGCGTCTATTTGAACATTTCAACGATCTAAAATGCTTGAAAATGCTTATTTTAGAAAAACACGTTTTGGTTTTTCAGCTTTTTTAACGTGAAAAACAGCAAAAAAACGACAAATTTTTTATTTAACGTTTTTTTTAAATTTTGGCCCAAAAGGGTTAAAAGGGTTTTTTTGGGACTTTTGGGTTTTTAACCCAACGTTTTAACGCGTAAAAAAACATAAAAACGACAAAATTTTTTTATTATTTGTTTTTTTTAAAATTTTTGCGTCTATTTGAACGATTTCAACGATCAAAATGCTTGAAAATCTTATTTTAGCAAAACAGCACTTTTTGAGTTTTTAATCTGCGTTTTAACGGGGAAAAAAACATAAAACGACTTTTAATTATTCGTTTTTTTTAATTTGCTTCTATTTGAACGATTTCAACGATCTAAAATGCTTGAAAATGCTTATTTTAGCAAAAACAGTCGATTTGAGCTTTAATTGCGTTTTAACGCGTAAAAACAGCATAAAACGACGAAATTTTATTATTCGTTTTTATTAATATTGCGTCTATTTGAACGATTTAAACGATTCCAAAATGCTTCTGAAATGCTTACTTTTAGCAAACAGCACGTTTGATGCTTATTCTGCGTTTTAACGCGTAAAACAGCATAAAAACGACGAAATTTTATTATTATTCGTTTTTATTTTATTGCGTCTATTTGAACGATTTCAACGATCTAAAATGCTTGAAAATGCTTTATTTTAGCAAAACAGCACGTTTTGAGCTTTAATCTGCGTTATAACGCGTAAAACAGCATAAAAACGACGAATTTTTTATTATTCGTTTTTATTAATATTGCGTCTATTTGAACGATTTCAACGATCTAAAATGCTTGAAAATTTATTTTAAAGCAAAACAAAGTTAATGTTTTGAGCTTTAATCTGCGTTTTAATGTGTTTGCGCATAAAACGACTAATTTTTGATGGCTCGCTTTTTATTAATATTAAGCTTCTATTTGAACGATTTCAACGATCTAAAATGCTTGAAAATGCTTTATTTTAGCAAAAATAAGTTAATGTTTTGATGTTTTATCTGCCGAATCTGGGAAACAGTACAAAACGACGGAAATTTATTCTGCTTTACAGCATTGCGCCCATTTCAACGATTTCGTCGACCAAACGCTTGAAAATGCTTATTTTAGCAAAAACAGCACGTTTTGAGTTTAATCTGCGTTTTAACGCGTAAAACAGCATAAAAATGACGTGAATTTTTATTATTCGTTTTTATTAATACCAGCTTCTTTAAACGATTTCAACGATCTAAAATGCTTGAAAAATGCTTATCGTAGCAAAACAGCACGTTTTGATTTTTAATCTGCGTTTTAACGCGTAAAACAGCATGCACCACCGGTAAAATTTTTATTATTCGTTTTTCGGCCATTGCTTCTATCGTTCATCGCCGACCAAACGGTTGGGTACCGCCATTTTGCGTTATACCGTTTGAGCTTTAATTCAGGCGGCTAACGCGAAACGCAGCACAAAAACGAATGAATTTTTTATTATCTGTTTTTTATTAATACAGGTCGCCCGGTCTGATTTCAACGATCTAAAATGCTTGAAAATCGCTTTACGCAAAATGTTGCCGTTTTGAGTTTACCGTTTTAACGCGAAACAAGCATAAAACGACGCGAAACTTACGACGTTTACTTATTGCGTCTATTTGAACGATTTCCGGAACGATCAAAGTTTTGCGCGTTGGTCAAGCGCAAACAGTTAATGCTGGAGTTTAACGCGCCGACCGCAAAACAACAGCATAAAACGACGAAATTTTTTATTATCTGTTTTTATTAATATTAAGTTTCTATTTGAACGATTTCAACGATCTAAAATGCTTGAAAATGCTTATTTTAGCAAAACAGCACGTTTTGAGTTTTAATCTGCGTTTAACGCGTAAAACAAGCATAAAAAACGACGAAATTTTTATTATTCGCTGTTTTATTGTTACGCGCCCATTTGAATGATTTCAACGATCGAAAATGCTTGAGAATGCTTTTTCTATTTTAGCAAAAACAGCACGTTTTGAGCTTAACCGCGTTTTAACGCGTTCGACAACCTTTGCCGTATTCTGCCTTTAACATGATATTTATTTGAACGATTTCAACGATCTAAAATGCCAGTTTATTTGCCAGGCTTGAGTTTATCTGTGCCGAACAAGTAAAACAGCATAAAAACGACGAATTTACTATTCGTTTCTTTTTATTTTTATTGCGTCTTATTTGACCGATTTCAAATCGATCTAAAATGCTTGAAGTTGCTTATTTTAGCAAAACAGCACGTTTTGAGTTAATCTGCGTTTTAACGCGTAAAACAGCATAAAACGACGAATTTTTATTATTCGTTTTTATTAATATTGCGGCTATTTGAACGATTTCAACGACCAAAGCGCTTGAAAATGCTGGCTTGGCGCAAACAGCATCGTTTGCTTTAATCGTTTTAACGTGTAAAACAGCATAAAAACGACGAATTTTTATTTAATCGTTTTTATTAATATTGCGGCCATTGTTCGATTTCAACGATCTAAAATGCTTGAAAATGCTAGACGAACAGCATCGTTTTGAGCTTTAATCAGCGTTTTAACGCGTAAACAGCATAAAAAACGACGAAATTTTATTATTTTACTTTTTACAATACTGGCGCCCATTTGAACCGACCAATCGACTCCAAGCGCTTGAAAATTCTTTGCCTGCAAAACGCTTGAGCTTTAACCGTGCTTTAACGGCAAACAGGCAAAAACCACTAAATTTTTATTACGCTTAGCCAATATTGTCGAACATTTCAACGATCTAAAATGAAATGCTTATTTTATGTAAAACAGCACGTTTTGAGTTTTGAACGGCGCTTTAACGCAAAACATGGCGCAAAACGACGAAATTTTTATTATTCGTTTTATTAATATTGCGTCTATTTGAACGATTTCACCGATCTAAAAATGTTTGAAAAATGCTTTACTGAAAGTGCCGCAACGCTGGTTTTTACGCGCCTTTAACCGACGTACCTTTATTATTTGTTTTTGCCATACGCGCCCATTTGAACGATTTCAACGATCTAAAATGCCAAAACGCCATTTTGCCGCTTTTTAGCTTTAATCTGCGTTTTAACGCGTAAAACAGCATAAAACGACGAATTTTTATTATTCGTTTTTATTAATATTGTTTCTGGCTTGAAATGATTTCAACGATCTAATGCTGTCGCTACGAAGCAAAAACAGCACGATTTGAGCTTTAATCTGCGTTTACCCGCGTAAAACAGCATAAAAAACGATGCGAAATTTTTATTATTCCGTTTTTTATTAATATTGCTGCGTCTATTTGAACGTGATTTAAACGATCTAAAATGCTTGAAAATGCTTATTTTAGCAAAACAGCACGTTTTGAGCTTTATTCTGCGTTTTAACGCGTAAAACAGCATAAAAACGACGTTTTACGCTATTCGTTTTTATTTTATTGCGCCCATTTGAACGATTTCAACGATCTAAAAATGCTTGAAAATGCTTATTTTAGCAAAACAGTACGCTTGAGCTGTTCAAAGCAAGTAACGCGTAAAACAGCATAAAACGACGAATTTTTATTATTCGTTTTATTAATATTGCGTCTATTTCCAACGTAGATTTCAACGATCTAAAATGTACGCTTGAAAAATGCTTATTTTAGCAAAAACAGCACGTTTTGAGCTTTAATCTGCGTTTTAACGCGCGTAAAACAGCATAAAACGACGAATTTTTATTATTCGTTTTTATTAATATTGCTTCTATTTGAACGATTTCAACGATCTAAAAATGCTTGAAAATGCTTTATTTTAAAGCAAAACAGCACGTTTTGAGCTTTATTCTGCGTTTTAACGCGTAAAAATGGCATAAAAACGACGAAATTTTTATTACTCCGTTTTTATTAATATTGCGTCTATTTGAACGATTTCAACGATCTAAAAATGCTTGAAAATGCTTAATTTTAGCAAACAGCGTTTTGAGCTTTAATCTCGCGTTTTACGCGTAAAAATGGCATAAAAAAACGACAAATTTTTATTATCTGTTTTTATTACTGATTAAGCTTCTATTTGAACGAATTAAACGATTTGGGTACCGCTTCAAAAAATGCTTATTTTAGCAAAACAGCACGATTTGAGCTTTAATCTGCGTTTTAACGCGTAAAAACAGCATAAAAATGACGAAATTTTTTATTATTCGTTTTATTAATATTGCGTCTATTTGAACGATTTCAACGATCTAAAATGCTTGCGCCAGCAAAACGCAACGCTTGGTTTTCGCAATCTGCGTTTCTTAACGCGCGTAAACAGCATAAAAACGACGAAATTTTTATTATCTTCGTTTTTATCGTATTGCGTCTATTTGAACGACGATCTAGTAAAATGCTGAAAATGCTTATTTTGTGCAAAAACAGCACGTTTTATTTTCTTTAACGTTTTAACGCAAAAATAAAGCATAAAACGACGAATTTTTATTATTCGTTTTTATTAATATTGCCTCTATTTGAACGATTTCAACGATCTAAAAAATGCTTGAAAATTACCGTGCCGGCACGTTTTGAGTTTTAATCTGCGTTTTAACGCGTAAACAGCATAAAAACGACGAAATTTTTATTATTCGTTTTTATTATTAATATTGCGTCTATTTGAACGTGATTTCAACGATCTAAAATGCTTGAAAATTACGGAAGCAAACAGCACGTTCTGAGTTTTGCACCCGCGTTTTAACGCGTAAAAACAGCATAAAAAACGGCGAATTTTTATTATTCGTTTTTATTATTGCCGCTCAAACGATTTCAACGATCTAAAAATGTCGGTGCAAATGCTTATTTTAACAAAATGTTGCTTGAGCTTTAATCTGCGTTTTAACTTCCGTAAAACAGCATAAAAACGACGAATTTTTGCTGTCTGTTTTTATTAATATTGACTTATTTGAACGATTTCAACGATCTAAAATGCTTGAAAATGCTTATTTTAGCAAAACAGCACGTTTTGAGCTTTAACGCGCTTTAACGCGTAAAACAGCATAAAAACGACGAATTTTTTATTCGTTTTTATTAATATTGCTTCTATTTGAACGATTTCAACGATCTAAATGCTTGAAAAAATGCTTATTTTAGCAAAACAGCACGATTTTGAGTTTTAATCTGCGTTTTAACGCGTAAACAGCATAAAAACGACGAAATTTTTATTATTCGTTTTTATTTACAGCCGCTCTGAACGATTTCAACGATCTAAAATGCTTCTTAAAATGCTTATTTTAGCAAAACAGCACGTTTTACTTTTATTCTGCGTTTTAACGCTGCAAAACAGCATAAAAAAACGACGAGAAATTTTTATTATTCCGTTTTTTATTTTATTGCGTCTATTTGAACGATTTCGACGATCCAAAATGCTTGAAAATGCTTATTTTAGCAAAACAGCATCGTTTTGAGCTTTAATCTGCGTTTTAACGCGTAAAACAGCATAAAACGACGAAATTTTTATTATTCGTTTTAATATTGCGTCTATTCTGGAACGATTTCAACGATCTAAAAATGCTTGAAAATGCTTATTTTAGCAAAATGTTAATGTTTTGAGTTTTAAATCTGCGCTCAACGCGTAAAACAGCACAAAATGACGAATTTTTTTATTATCGCTTTTATTAATATTGTTTCTATTTAAAACGATTTCAACGATCTAAAATGCTTGAAAATGCTTATTTTAGCAAAACAGCACGTTTGAGCTTTAATCTGCGTTTTACGCGTAAAACTGCATAAAAAAACGACGAAATTCTTTTATTATTCGTTTTTATTAATATTAATTTATTTGAACGATTTCAACGATTCAAAAATGCTGGAAAATGCTGATATTTTAGCAAAAACAGCACGTTTTGAGCTTTATTCTGCGTTTTAACGCGTAAAACAGCATAAAACGACGAAATTTTTTATAATTCGTTTTTATTTTTATTGCGTCTATTTGAACGATTTCAACTATCTAAAAAGCTTGAAAATGCTTATTTTAGCAAAACAGGCACGTTTTGAGCTTTAATCTGCGTTTTAACGCGTAAACAGCATAAAACGACGAATTTTTATTATTCGTTTTTATTAATATTGCTTCTATTTGAACGATTTCAACGGACCAAAATGCTTGAAAATGCTTATTTTAGCAAAAACAGCAATGATTTGAGCTTTAATCCGCGTTTTAACGCGTAAAACAGCATAAAACGACGTAACTTTTTATTATCTGCTTTTTATTAGCCATTGCGTCTATTTGAACGATTTCCCAACGATCTAAAATGCTTGAAAATGCTTTATTTGCAGCGTGTAAAACAGCACGTTTTGAGTTTATTCTGCGTTTTAACGCGTGTCGCATAAAACGACGAAATTTTGCCATTCGTTTTTATTTTTATTGCGTTCTATTTGAACGATTTCGACGATCTAAAATGCTTGAAAATGCTTATTTTAGCAAAACAGCACGTTTTGCTTTAATCTGCGTTTTAACGCGTAAAACAGCATAAAAAACGACGAAATTTTTATTATTCGTTTTATTAGCCATTGCGTCTATTTGAACGATTTCAACGATCTAAAATGCTTGAAAATGCTTATTTTAGCAAAACAGCACGTTTTGAGCTTTAACTGCGTTTTAACGCGTAAAACAGCATAAAATGACGAATTTTTATTATTCGTTTATTAATATTGCTTCTATTTAAACGATTTCCCAACGATCTAAAATGCTTGAAAATGCTTATTTTAAAGCAAAAACAGCACGTTTTGAGCTTTAATCTGCGATTTAACGCGTAAAACCGCATAAAAAACGACGAAATTTTTTATTATCTGTTTTATTAATATTGCTTCTATTTGAACGATTTCAACGATCTAACGCTGGAAAATGCTTATTTTAGGCAAAACAGCACGTTTTGAGCTTTATTCTGCGTTTTAACGCGTAAAACAGCATAAAACGACGAGAAATTTTTATAATTCGTTTTAATTTTATTGCGTCTATTTGAACGATTTCAACCATCTAAAAAGTTTAAAAAATGCTTATTTTAGCAAAACAGCATGTTTTGAGCTTTAATCTGCGTTTTAACGCGTAAAACAGCATAAAACGACGAATTTTTATTATTCGTTTTTTATTAATATTGCTTCTATTTGAACGATTTCAACGATTTAAAATGCTTCTGAAAAATGCTTATTTTAAAGCAAAACAGCAACATTCTTGAGTTTTAATCTGCGTTTTAACGCGTGAAAACAGCATAAAAACGACGAAATTTTTATTATTCGTTTTTATTAATATTGCGCCCATTTGAACGATTTCAACGATCTAAAATGCTTGAAAAATGCTTTATTTTAGCAAAAAACAGCACGTTTTGAGCTTTAATCTGCGTTTTAACGCGTAAAACAGCAAAAACGACGAATTTTGCATTATTCGTTTTTTATTTTGTATTGCGTCTATTTGAATGATTTCCAACGATCTAAAATGCTTTGAAAAAATGCTTATTTTAGCAAAACAGCACGTTTTGAGCTTTATTCTGCGTTTTAACGCGTAAAACAGCATAAAAAAAACGACGAAATTTTATTATTCGTTTTTATTTTATTGCGTCTATTTGAACGATTTCAACGATCTAAAATGCTTGAAAATGCTTATTTTAGCAAAACAACAGCACGCTTTGAGCTTTAATCTGCGTTTTAACACGTAAACAGCATAAAAACGACGAATTTTTATTATTCGTTTTATTAATATTGCCGCCGGAAATGATTTCAACGATCTAAAATGCTTGAAAATGCTTATTTTAGCAAAACAGCACGTTTGAGCTTTATTCTTGCGTTTTAACGCGTAAAACAGCATAAAACGACAAATTTTTATTATCTGTTTTTACTTTATTGCGTCTATTTGAACGATTTCAACGATCTAAAATGCTTGGAAAATGCTTATTTTAAAGTGCAAACAGCACGCTTTGAGCTTTAATCTGCGTTTTAACGCGTAAAGCAGCATAAAACGACGAATTTTATTATTCGTTTTTTATTAATATTGCTTCTATTTGAACGATTTCAACGATCTAAAATGCTTGAAAATGCTTATTTTAGCGCAAACAGCACGTTTGAGCTTTAATCTGCGTTTTAACGCGTAAAGCATAAAAAACGACGAATTTTATTATTCGTTTTTACAATATTGCGTCTATTTGAACGATTTCAACGATCTAAAATGCTTGAAAATGCTTATTTTAGCAAAACAGCACGTTTTGAGCTTTTAATCTGCGTTTAACGCGCGTAAAACTGCATAAAAACGACGAAATTTTTATTATTCGTTTTTATTAATATTGCTTCTATTTGAACGATTTCAACGGATCTAAAATGCTTGAAATGCTTATTTTAGCAAAAACAGCACGTTTTGAGCTTTATTCTGCGTTTTAATTGCGTAAAACAGCATAAAAACGACGAAATTTTTATTATTCCGTTTTTATTTTATTGCGTCTATTTGAACGATTTCCCAACGATCTAAAATGCTTGAAAATGCTTATTTTAGCAAAAACAGCACGCTTTGAGCTTTATCTGCGTTTTAACGCGTAAAACAGCATAAAAACGACGAATTTTTTATTATCGTTTTTATTAATATTGCTTCTATTTGAACGATTTCAACGTGATCTAAAATGCTTGAAAATGCTTATTTTAGCAAAACAGCACGTTTTGAGCTTTTAATCTGCGTTTTAACGCGTAAAACAGCATAAAACGACGAATTTTTTATTATTCGTTTTTATTAATATTATAGTCTATTTGAACGATTTCAACGATCTAAATGCTTTGAAAATGCTTATTTTGTTAAAACAGCACGTTTTGAGCTTTTAATCTGCGTTTTAACGGGCGTAAAACAGCATAAAACGACGAAATTTTTATTATTCGTTTTTATTAATATTGCGTCTATTTTTGAACGATTTCCCACCGATCTAAAATGCCTGAAAATGCTTATTTTGTAAAGCAAAACAGCAATGCTTGGAGCTTTAATCTGCGTTTCTTCTTAACGCGTAAAACAGCATAAAATGACGAATTTTATTATTCGTTTTTTATTAATATTAGTTTTATTTAAACGATTTCAACGATCTAAAATGCTTGAAATGCTTATTTTAGCAAAACAGCAATGTTTTGAGCTTTAATCTGCGTTTTTAACGCGTAAAACTGCATAAAACGACGAAATTTTTATTATTCGTTTTTATTAATATTGTTTATTTGAACGTGATTTTAAATGATCTAAAATGCTTGAAAATGCTTGTATTTTATGTCGGCACGTTTTGAGCTTTATTCTGCGTTTTAACGCGTAAAACAGCATAAAAACGACGAAATTTTATAATCTGTTTTATTTTTATTGCGTCTATTTGAAACGATTTCAAATCCATCAAAAAAGCTTTGAAATGCTTATTTCAGCAAAAACAAGCAATGTTTTGAGCTTTAATCGCGTTTTAACGCGTAAAACAGCATAAAAACGACGAATTTTTATTATTCGTTTTTATTAATATTGCTTCTATTTTTTGAACGATTTCAACGATTTAAAAATGCTTGAAATGTTTATTTTAGCAAAACAGCACGACTTGAGCTTTAATCTGCGTTTTAATCGGCGCAAAACAGCATAAAAACGACGAAATTTTTATTATTCGTTTTTATTAATATTGCGTCTATTTGAACGATTTCAACGATCTAAAATGCTTGAAAATGCTTATTTTAGCAAAACAGCACGTCGGAGTTTTAATCTGCGTTTTAACGCGTAAAACAGCATAAAAATGAGGAATTTTTATTATTCGTTTTTATTAATATTGCTTCTATTTGAACGATTTAAACGATCTAAAATGCTGCGCTTATTTTAGCAAAACAGCACGTTTTGAGCTTTATTCTGTTTTAACGTAAAACAGCATAAAAAAACGACGAAATTTTTATTATTCGTTTTTTATTTTTATTGCGTCTATTTGAACGATTTCAACGATCTAAAAATGCTTGAAAATGCTTATTTTAGCAAAACAGCACGCTTTGCGGAGCTTTAATCTGCGTTTTAACGCGTAAAACAGCATAAAACGACGAATTTTTTTATTATTCGTTTTTATTAATATTGCTTCATTTAACGATTTCGCACCGATCTAAAATGCTTGAAAATGCTTATTTTAAAGCAAAATGTTAATGTTTTGAGCTTTAATCTGCGTTTAACGCGTAAACAGCATAAAAACGACGAATTTTTTATTATTCGTTTTTATTAATATTGCGTCTATTTGAACGATTTCAACGATCTAAAATGCTTGAAATGCTTATTTTAGCAAAACAGCACGTTTTGAGCTTTAATCTGCGTTTTAACGCGTAAAACTGCATGTAAAAACGACTCTAAATTTTTATTATTCGTTTTTATTAATATTGCTTCTTTATTTAACCGATTTTCAACGATCTAAAATGCTTGTATCGCTTATTTTAGCAAAACAAGTATCGTTTTGTTTTTATTCTGCGTTTAACGCGCGCAAAACAGCATAAAAACGACGAAATTTTTATAATTCGTTTTTATTTTATTGCGTCTATTTGAAACGTAGATTTCCAACCATCTAAAAAGCTTGAAAATGCTTATTTCAGCAAAACAGCACGTTTTGAGTTTTAATCTGGCGTTTTAACGCGTAAAAACAGTACAAAAACGACGAATTTTATTATTCGTTTTTATTACTTATTGCTCTATTTGAACGATTTCAACGATTTAAAATGCTTGAAAATGCTTATTTTACAAAACAGCAATGATTTGAGCTTTTAATCTGCGTTTTAACGCGTAAAACAGCATAAAACGACGAAATTTTTATTATTCGTTTTTATTAATATTGCGTTCATTTGAACGATTTCCAACGATCTAAAATGCTTGAAAATGCTTATTTTAGCAAAAAACAGCACGTTTTGAGCTTAACTGCGTTTTAACGCGTAAAACAGCATAAAATGAGGAATTTTTATTATTCGTTTTTATTAATATTGCTTCTATCTGAACGATTTCAACGATCTAAAATGCTTGAAAATGCTGAATTTAGCAAAACAGCACGTTTTGAGCTTTTATTCTGCGTTTTAACGCGTAAAACAGCATAAAAACGACGAAATTTTTAATATTCGTTTTTTATTTTATTGCGTCTATTTGAACGATTTCAACGATCTAAAATGTTTGAAATGCTTATTTTTGAACAGCACGCTTTGAGCTTTTAATCTGCGTTTTAAACGCGTAAAACAGCATAAAACGACGAATTTTTATTATTCGTTTTTAATAATATTGTTTATTTGAACGATTTCAACGATCTAAAAATGCTTGAAAATGCTTATTTTAGCAAAAACAGCACGTTTTGAGCTTTATCTGCGTTTCAACAAAACAGCATAAAATGACGAATTTTTTATTATTCGTTTTTATTAATATTGCTTCTATTTAAACGATTTCAACGATCTAAAATGCTTGAAAAATGCTTTATTTTAGTGCTCGCGCGCCTTTTGTTTTACCCCGCGACAACGCAAAACGCCGTTCCACAGCCTCACGGCTCTACTATTAATATTGCTTCTATTTGAACGATTTCCAACGATCTAAAATGCTGGAAAATGCTTATTTTGCGCGTAAAACAGCACGTTTTGAGCTTTATCTCTGCGTTTTAACGGGCGTAAACAGCATAAAAAACGACGAAATTTTTATAATTCGTTTTTAATTTTATTGCGTCTATTTGAACGATTTCTGAATCCATCTAAAAGCTTGAAAATGCTTATCGAAACAGCATGTTTTGAGCTTTAATTCGCGTTTCTTTAACGCGTAAAACAGCATACAAAAACGACGAATTTTTTTATTATTCGTTTTATTAATATTACTTCTATTTGAACGATTTCAACGATTTAAATGCTTGAAAATGCTTATTTTAGCAAAACAGCACGACTTGAGCTTTAATCTGCGTTTTAACGCGTAAAACAGCATAAAACGACGAAATTTTTATTATTCGTTTTTATTATTGCGTCTATTTGAACGATTTCAACGATCTAAAATGCTTGAAAATGCTTTATTTTAGGCAAAACAGCACGTTTTGAGCTTTAATCTGCGTTTAATCAGCGTAAACAGCATAAAACGACGAAATTTTTATTATTCGTTTTTTATTTTTATTGCGTCTATTTGAACGTGATTTCAACGATCTAAAATGCTTGAAAAATGCTTTATTTTGTGCGCAAAATGCACGTTTTGAGCTTTATTCTGCGTTTTAACGCGCAAAACAGGCAAAACGTACGAAATTTTTTATTATTCGTTTTTATTTTATTGCGTTCGGCCTGAACGATTTCCAACGATCGGTACCGCTTGAAAATGCTTATTTTAGCAAACAGCACGCTTTGAGCTTTTAATCTGTGTTTTAACGCGTAAAACAGCATAAAAAACGACGAATTTTTTATTATTCGTTTTTATTACTACTACTTTATTGGAACGATTTCAACGATCTAAAAATGCTTGAAAATGCTTTATTTTAGCAAAACAGCACGTTTTGAGCTTTATTCCTCTGCGTTTTAACGCGTAAGTCGCCATAAAAAAAACGACGAAATTTTTATTATTCGTTTTTATTTTATTGCGTCTATTTGAACGATTTCAACGATCTAAAATGCTTTGAAAATGCTTTTATTTTAGCAAAACAAAGCACGCTTTTGAGTTTTAATCTGCGTTTTAACGCGTAAAACAGCATAAAAACGACGAATTTTTTTATTATTCGTTTTTATTAATATTGCTTCTATTTGAACGATTTCAACGATCTAAAATGCTTGAAAATGCTTTATTTTAGCAAAACAGCACGTTTTTGAGCTTTTAATCTGCGTTTTAACGCGTAAAACAGCATAAAACGACGAATTTTTATTATTGTTTTTATTAATATTGCGTCTATTTGAACGATTT
The DNA here is from genome assembly GCF_025399875.1 of Dalotia coriaria. Lineage (NCBI taxonomy): Eukaryota > Metazoa > Arthropoda > Insecta > Coleoptera > Staphylinidae > Dalotia > Dalotia coriaria. The sequence continues at coordinate 9,913 of NW_027046590.1, read as the reverse complement.
CAACGATCTAAAATGCTTGAAAATGCTTATTTTAGTTAAACAGCACGTTTTGAGCTTTAATCTGCGTTTTAATCGCGTAAAACAGCATAAAAACTACCAAAATTTTATTATTCGTTTTTTATTAATATTGCGTCTATTTGAACGATTTCCCAATGATCTAAAATGCTTGAAATGCTTATTTTAGCAAAACAGCACGTTTTGAGTTTTAATCTGCGTTTAATCGCGTAAACAGCATAAAAAATGACGAATTTTTATTATTCGTTTTTATTAATATTGCTTCTATTTAAAACGATTCTCAACGATCTAAAATGCTTGAAAAATGCTTATTTCAGCAAAACAGCACTGCTTCTGTTTTGACCGCGTTTAACAGCGTAAACCGCATAAAACGACGAAATTTTATTATTCGTTTTTGTATTAATATTGCTTCTATTTGAACGATTTCAACGATCTAAAATGCTTGAAAATGCTTATTTTAGCAAAACAGCAATGCTTTATTCTGCGTTTTAACGCGTAAAACAGCATAAAAAACGACGAAATCTTTTTATAATTCGTTTTTATTTTTATTATGTCTATTTGAACGGATTTCAACCATCGCGCTTGAAAATGCTTATTTTAGCAAAAAACAGCACGTAGTTCTTCTGAGTTTTAATCTGCGTTTTAACGCGTAAACAGCATAAAACGACGAATTTTTTATTATTCGTTTTATTAATATTGCTTCTATTTGAACGATTTCCAACGATTTAAAATGCTTGAAAATGCTTATTTTGCTAAAAACAAAAGCACGACTTGAGCTTTACCCGCGTTTTAACGCGTAAAACAGCATAAAAACGACGAAATTTTTATTATTCGTTTTTATTATCATTGCGTCTATTTGAACGATTTCAACGATCTGTAATGCTTGAAATGCTTATTTTAGCAAACAGCACGTTTTGAGCTTTAATCTGCGTTTTAACGCGCGTAAAACAGCATAAAAATGAGGAATTTTTATTATTCGTTTTTATTAATATTGCTTCTATTTGAACGATTTCAACGATCTAAAATGCTTGAAAATGCTTTATTTTAGCAAAAAAATGTTACCGCTTTGAGCTTTATTCTGCGTTTTAACGCGTAAACAGCATAAAAACGACGAAATTTTTATTATTCGTTTTTATTTTATTGCGTCTATTTGAACGATTTCAAACGATCTAAAATGCTTGGAAAATGCTTATTTTAGCAAAACAGCACGCTTTGAGCTTTAATCTGCGTTTTAACGCGTAAAACAGCATAAAACAATAATTTTTATTATTCGTTTTGGCTATACGGCTGTTTCTATTTGAACGATTTCCAACGACCAAATGCTTGAAAATGCTTATTTTAGCAAAACAAGCACCGTTTTGAGCTTAATCTGCGTTTTAACGCGTAAAACAGCATAAAAAACGACGAATTTTTGTATTACTGTTTACAATATTGCGTCTATTTGAACGATTTCAACGATCTAAAAATTTGAAAATGCTTATTTTAGCAAAAACAGCACGTTTTGAGTTTTTAATCTGCGTTTTAACGGCGTAAAACTGCATAAAAAAACGACGAAATTTTTATTATTCGTTTTTACACATTGTTTCTATTTGAACGATTTCAACGATCTAAAATGCTTGAAAATGTTTATTTTAGCAAAAACAGCACGTTTGAGCTTTATTCTGCGTTTTAACGCGTAAAACAGCATAAAACGACGAAATTTTATAATCTGTTTTTTATTTTTATTGCGTCTATTTGAACGATTTCAACCATCTAAAAGGCTTCGAAATGCTTATTTTAGCAAACAGCACGTTTTGAGCTTTAATCTGCGTTTTATCAGTGTAAACAGCATAAAAAACGACGAATTTTTATTATACGTTTTTATTAATATTGCTTCTATTTGGAATGATTTTCAACGATTTAAAAATGCTTGAAAATGCTTATATTTTAGCAAAACAGCACGATTGAGCTTAATCTGCGTTTAACGCGTAAAATGCGCATAAAACGACGAATTTTTATTATCGTTTTTGTTAATATTGCGTCTACTTGAACGATTTCAACGATCTAAAATGCTGAAAATGCTTATTTTAGCAAAACAGTACGTTTTGAGCTTTAATCTGCGTTTTACCCGCGTAAACAGCATAAAATGAGGAATTTACTATTCGTTTTTATTAATATTGCTTCTATTTGAACGATTTCAACGATCTAAAATGCTTGAAAATGCTTTAATGGCAAAACAGCAATGCTTTTGAGCTTTTGTATTCTGCGTTTTAACGCGTAAAACAAGTACAAAACACGAAATTTTATTATTCGTTTTTATTTTTATTGCGTCTATTTGAACGATTTCAACGATCTAAAATGCTTGAAAAATGCTTATTTTAGCAAAAACAGCACGCTTTGAGTTTTAATCTGCGTTTCTTAACGCAAAACAGCATAAAAACGACGAATTTTTATTATTCGTTTTACATTATTGCTCTTATTTGAACGATTTCAACGACTCCAAAAATGCTTGAAAATGCTTATTTTAGCAAAACAGCACGTTTTGAGTTTTAATCTGCGTTTAACGCGTAAAACAGCATAAAAACGACGAATTTCTTTTTATTATTCGTTTTTATTATTGCAGTCTATTTGAAACGATTTCCAACGATCTAAAAATGCTTGAAAATGCTTTATTTTAGCAAAACAGCACGTTTTGAGCTTTTAATCAGCGTTTTAACGCGTAAACAGCATAAAAACGACGAAATTTTATTATTTGTTTTTATTAATATTGCGTCTATTTGGAACGTGATTTCAACCATCTAAAATGCTTGAAATGCTTATTTTAGCAAAACAGCACGTTTTGAGTTTTAATCTGCGTTTAACGCGTAAAACAGCATAAAACGACGAATTTTTATTATTCCGTTTTTATTAATATTGCTTCTATTTGAATGATTCTCAACGATCTAAAATGCTTGAAAATGCTTATTTTAGCAAAACAACAGCACGTTTGAGTTTTTAATCTGCGTTTTAACGGCGCAAAACAGCATAAAAACGACGAATTTTTTATTATTCGTTTTATTACCATTGCGTCTATTTGAACGATTTCAACGGATCTAAAATGCTTGAAAATGCTTATTTTAGGGCAAAACAGCAATGTTTTGAGTTTTAATCTGCGTTTTAACGCGTAAAATGTTAAGCAAAAATGACGACTTTTTATTATCTGTTTTTACAATATTGCTTCTATTTAAACGATTTCAACGATCTAAAATGCTTGAAAATGCTTATTTTAGGCAAAAACAGCAATGTTTTGAGCTTTTAATCTGCGTTTTAACGCGTAAACAGCATAAAACGACTTAAATTTTTATTATACGTTTTTTTACATTGTTTATTTGAACGATTTAACGATCTAAAAATGCTTGAAAATGCTTATTTTAGCAAAACAAGCGTTTTGAGCTTTACCTGCGTTTAACGCGTATGTCGGGCATAAAAACGACAAATTTTTATTATTCGTTTTTATTAATATTGCTTCTATTTGAACGATTTTAACGATCTAAAAATGCTTGAAAATGCTTATTTTGCAAAAACAGCACGTTTTGAGCTTTACCCGTGCATTTTAATGCGTGAAAACAGCATAAAAACGTGACGAAATTTTTATTATTCGTTTTATTAATATTGCGTCTACGAACGATTTCAACGATCTAAAATGCTTGAAAATGCTTATTTTAAAGCAAAACAGCACGTTTTGAGCTTTAATCTGCATTTTAACGCGCGTAAAACAGCATAAAAACGACGAATTTTATTATTCGTTTTTATTAATATTGTTTATTTGAACGATTTCAAATTTATCTAAAATGTTTGAAAATGCTTATTTTAACAAAACAGCACGTTTTGAGCTTTAATCTGCGTTTTAACTCGTAAAACAGCATACAAAAACGTGACGAAATTTTATTATTCGTTTTTATTAATATTGCGTCTATTTGAACGTGATTTCAACGATCTGGGGGCAAATGCTTGAAAATGCTTATTTTAGCAAAACAGCACGCTTTGTTTACCGGTGTTTTACCCGCAAAACAGCATAAAAAACGACGAAATTTTTATTATCTGTTTTTATTTTATTGCGGTCTATTTGAACGATTTCAAAGATCTAAAATGCTTTGAAAATGTTTATTTTAGCAAAAACAGCATCGTTTTGGATGCAACCGTGCTCTTTAACGCGTAAAACAGCATAAAAACACGAATTTTTATTATTCGTTTTTATTAATATTGCTTCTATTTGAACGATTTCAACGGGATCTGTACCGTTCGAAAATGCTTATTTCCAGCAAAACAGCACGTTTTGAGCTTTAATCTGCGTTTTAACGCAAAAAACAGCACATAAAACGACGAAATTCTTATTATTCGTTTTTATTAATATTGCGCCTATTTGAACGATTTCGTTCATCTGCTTCTTGAAAATGCTTACCTTAGCAAAACAGCACGTTTTGAGCTTTAATCTGCGTTTTAACGCGTGAAATGCGCATAAAACGACGTAGAATTTTTTATTATTCGTTTTTGCCATTATTGCCGTATTTGAACGTGATTTCAACGATCTAAAATGTTTGAAAATGCTTATTTTACAAAACAGCACGTTTTGAGCTTTAATCTGCGTTTTAACTCGTAAACAGCATAAAACGACGCACTTTTACGGTTCGTTTTTATTAATATTGATTCTATTTGAACGATTTCAAATCGTGATCTGTACGCTTTGAAAATGCTAATTTTAGCAAAACAGCACGTTTTGAGCTTTACCCGCGTTTTAACGCGTAAAACAGCATAAAACGACGAAATTTTTATTATTCGTTTTTATTAATATTATTGCGCTCCATTTGAACGATTGCAACGATCTAAAAATGCTTGAAAATGCTTATTTCCAGCAAAACAGCACGTTTTGAGCTTTAATCTGCGTTTTAACGCGTAAACAGCATAAAAAAACGACGAATTCTTTTTATTACCCGTTTTTTGCCACTACCATTGCTTCTATTTTGAATGATTTCCCAACGATCTAAAATGCTTGAAAATGCTTATTTTAACAAAAAACAGCACGTTCTTAACCTCTTTAATCTGCGTTTTAACTCGTGCAAAACAGCATAAAAACTATAAATTTTTATTATTCCGTTTTTATTAATATTGCTTCTATTTGAAACGACTTCAACGATTCAAAATGCTTGAAAATGCTTATTTTAGCAAAACAGCACGTTTTGAGCTTCTTTTAATCTGCTTCAACGCGTAAACAGCATAAAAACGACGAATTTTTTTATTATTCGTTTTATTATTGCGTCTATTTGGAACGATTTCTACGATCTAAAAATGCTTGAAAATGCTTTATTTTAGCAAAACAGCACGTTTTGAGCTTAATCTGCAGCTTTGCGTAAAACAGTATAAAAAACGACGCAAATTTTTATTATTCGTTTTTATTAATATTGCGTCTATTTGAACGATTTCCCAACGATCTAAAATGCTTTACTTTAAAAGCAAAAAACAGCACGTTTTGAGCGCCGGCCCCTGCGCCACCGCGTAAAACAGCAACATAAAACGTGACGAAATTTTTTTATTATTCCGTTTTTATTTTTATTGCGAATGCTATTTGAACGATTTGAAACGATCTAAAATGCTTGAAAATGCTTATTTGTGCCAGCACGCTTTATTTTAAATCTGCGTTTTAACGCTTAAAACAGCATAAAACGACGAAATTTTTATTATTATTTTAAGTTTTATTAATATTGTTTCATTTGAACGATTTCAACGATCAAAACGCCGCTGAAAATGCTTATTTTAAACAGCACAAAGCGTTTTAATCTGCGTTTTAACGCGTAAAACAGCATAAAACGACGAATTTTTTATTACGGCCCGTTTTTATTAATACCGTCATTTAAACGTGATTTCAAATGATCTAAATGCTTTTGAAAATGCTTATATTAGCAAAACAGCAAATGCGTTTTGGAGTTTTAATCTGCGGGGCGTTTTAACGCGTAAAACCGGCATAAAAACGACGAAATTTTGCCATTCGTTTTTATTAATATTGCGCCCTTATTTGAACGTGATTTCTAACGATCTAAAATGCTGAAAATGCTTATTTTAGCAAAAACAGCACGTTTGAGCTTTAATCGCTTCAACGCGCAAACAGCATAAAAAGCGACGCACTTTTTATTGGCTCGTTTTTATTAATATTGTTTATTTGAACGATTTCAACGATCTAAAATGCTTGAAATGCTTATTTTAACAAAACAGCACATTTTGAGCTTTAATTGCGTTTTAATCCTTCGTAAAACAGCATAAAAACGTCGAATTTTTAATATTCGTTTTGCCACAATATTGCGTCTATTTGAATGGATTTCAACGATCTGCAAAATGCTTGAAAAATGCTAATTTTTAGCAAAACATATCGTTTTGAGCTTTAATCTGCGCTTTAACGCGCAGCAGCAAAAACGTGACTTCAACTTTTATTATTCGTTTTTATTAATATTGTTTTATTTAAACGATTTCAAACGGTCTAAAACCGCTGAAATGCTATTTCAGCAAAACGGGCACGTTTTTGAGCTTTATTCTGCGTCGTAACCTGTAAAATGCGCATAAAAACGACGAAATTTTTATATTATTCGTTTTATTAACATTGCGTCTATTTGAGAGCGATTTCAACGATCTAAAATGCTTCGGTAAAATGCTTATTTTAGCAAAACGCACGTTTTGAGCTTCTTAATCTGCGTTTTAACGCGTAAAAGAGCATAACAATGAATGAATTTTTTTTATTACTCCGTTTTATTAATATTGCTTCTATTTAAAACGATTTCAAATCGGATCTAAAATGCTTGAAAAATGTTTATTTCCTTTAGTAAAAACACGTTTTGAGCTTAATCTGCGTTTTTAACGCGTAAAACAGCACATAAAAACGTGACGAATTTTTTATTATTCGTTTTTATTACTATTGCGTCTATTTGAACGGATTTCAGCGATCTAAAAAAAAAAAATGCTTGAAAACGCTGGCCTTTAGCAAAACAGCACGTTTGAGTTTTAATCTGCGTTTTAAATTCGCGCGTAAAACAGTACAAAAGCGACGAATTTTTATTACTCCGTTTTTTATTACGTTTCTATTTGAACGATTTCAACGATCTAAAAATGCTTGAAAATGCTTTATTTTTAACAAAACAGCACGTTTTGAGTTTTAATCTGCGTTAACGTTATGCAAAACAGCATAAAAACGACGAATTTTTTATTATTCGTTTTTATTAATATTGCGTCTATTTGAACGATTTCCCAACGAACGATCTAAAATGCTTGAAAATGTTTTATTTTAGCAAAACAGCACGTTTTGAGCTTTCTTAATCTTCGTTTTAACGCGTAAAACAGCATAAAAACGTGACGAATTTTTTATTATTAGTTTTATTAATATTGTTTCTATTTGAACGTGATTTCAACGGGATCTAAATGCTTGAAAATGCCATTTTTAGCAAAACGGCATCGTTTTGAGTTTTATTCTGCGTTTTAACGCGTAAACAGCATAAAAACGACGAAATTTTATTATTCGTTTTTATTAATATTGCGTCGACGGAGGGATTTCCCAAAATTGACCAAAATGTTTTGAAAATGCTTATTTTAGCAAAACAGTACGTTTTGAGAGTTTTAATCTGCGCGTTTTAACGCGTAAAAGAGCACATAACAATGACGAATTTTATTATTCGTTTTGCCATTATTGCTTCTATTTAAACGATTTCAACGATTCAAATGCCTGGCAATGCTTTATTTTAGCAAACAGCACGTTTTGAGCTTTAATCTGCGTTTTAACGCGTAAAACAACATAAAAAACGACGAATTTTTTATTATTCGTTTTTATTAATATTGCTTCTATTTGAACGATTTCAACGATCTAAAATGCTTTAAAAATGCTTATATTAGCAAAACAGCACGTTTTGTTTTAATCTGCGTTTTAACGCGTAAAACAGCATAAAACGACGGTGAAATTTTTATTATTCGTTTTATTAATATTGCGTCTATTTGAACGGGATTTCCTAAATGATCTAAAATGCTTGAAAATGCTTATTTTAGCAAAACAGCACGTTTTGAGCTTTATCTGCGTTTTAACGCGTAAACAGCATAAAAATTCAAAGAAATTTTTTTATTATTCTGTTTTTTTTTATTGCGTCTATTTGAACGACTTCAACGATCTAAAAATGTCACGCTTGAAAATGCTTATTTTAGCAAAAGGTACAATGTTTCTTAATCTGCGTTTTAACGCGCGTAAAAACAGCATAAAACGACGAAATTTTATTATTCGTTTTTATTAATATTGCGTCTATTTGAACGATTTTAACGATCTAAAATGCTTGAAAATGCTTATTTTAGCAAACAGCACGTTTTGAGCTTTTAATCTGCGTTTTACCGCGTAAAACAGCATAAAAGCGACGTGAATTTTTTTATTATTCGTTTTATTAATATTAGTTTCTATTTGAACGATTTCCTTAAATGCATTCAAAATGCTTGAAAATGTTTATTCTTTAACAAAAACAGCACGTTTTGATTTTTAATCTGTTTTAACTCGTAAACAACATAAAACGTTGTCGAATTTTTATTATTCGTTTTTATTAATATTGTGGGTCTTATTTGAACGATTTCAAACGATCTGTGCTTTGAAATGTTATCGGCAAAACAGCACCGTTTTATTTTAATCTGCGTTTTAACGCGTAAATGAGCATAAAAACGACGCACTTTTTTATTATTCTGTTTTATTATTATTGCTTCTATTTGAACGATTTCAACGATCTAAACGTTTGAAAAATGCTTATTTTAGCAAAACCGGCACGTTTTTGAGCTTTTATCTGCGTTTTAACACGTAAAAACAGCATAAAAATTCGACGAAATTTTATTATTCGTTTTGCCACTATTGCGTCTGGAGCGATTTCAACGCGATCTAAAAATGCTTGAAAATGTTTATTTTAGCAAAAAAAAACACGTTTTGAGTTTTAAATTGTTTTAACGCGTAAAAAAGACCGCTTTTTTAACGTTTTTTTTTTTATTGGTCTTTTAACGTTTTAAATTCAAAAATGTTGAAAATGTTTATTTTAGCAAAACAGCACTTTTTTGAGTTTTAATCTGCAACCAAAAACAGCAAAAAACGACGTTTTTTTTTTTCGTTTTTATTTATTGCGTTTTATTTAACGATTTCAACGATCAAAAATGCTTAAAATTTTTTTAAAAACCGGAGTTTTAACGGTTTTAACGCGTAAAAAGAAAAAACGACAATTTTTTTAAATTCGTTTTATTAATATTGCTTCTATTTGCATTTCAACGATCTAAAATGCTTGAAAATGCTTATTTTAGCAAAACAGCAGTTTTAGTTTACCCCGCGTTTTAACGCAAAAAGCAAAAAAAACAAAATTTTTATTTTTTGTTTTTTTTATTGTCTATTTACGTTTTCAACTTTAAAAAATGCTTGAAAAATGCATTTTAAAAAACGGTTTTGGAACCTTTAACGCGAAAAACAAAAAAACGACAAAAAACTTTTTTTTTTATTCCCTTATTTGAACGTTTTTAAAATTTTCCCCCCAAATTTTTTTATTTTGAAAAACAGACGTTTTGAGTTAAATCTGCGTTTTAACGCGTAAAAAAAAAAAAACGACAAAATTTTTTATTTTCGTTTTATTAATATTGTTTCTTTTGAAATTTCAACGATCTAAAATCTTGAAAATGCTTTTTTTGGCAAAACACCCTTTTGGTTTACTGCTTTTTAACGCGAAAAACAGCATCGCAAAATTTTTTTTATTCTTTTTTATTAATATTGTTCTATTTGAACATTTCAACGATAAAAAAATGCTTAAAAATGTTTATTTTAGCAAAACAGCCCCCTTTTAGCTTTTCGTTTTTAACGAAAAAACATCGAAATTTTTTTTATTCGTTTTTTTAATATTTT
>NW_027046589.1:0-23244 GCF_025399875.1 Dalotia coriaria | reverse complement strand
ATACACTATTAGCGTGCTGAGGGCTTCCATGTTATATATTTGTATATACCCTGTCCGTTATAATGACATAAAAAGTTGAATTGTCATCATGTTAGTCAGTATAAATATATTAATATTTTACTCTATATTTGTTTCTGTCTACCATTTTACAAATAAAGAAAACCTAGTTGTTAATAAATCATTATTAGTTATTAATGAATTAATCAATTGTTTGTTTGGGTTTTGTTTCATGTACCGCAAAAGAAGTAAAAATTAATTTCACGCGTTGAAAATAAAATAATAACGGGACACAAAGAATAAGAAAAGAAGATGAAATGAATCAAACCTGGTTTACGAAGTTCTGATGCTCTGGGGTGGATTTGTCTTAATTTCCGGAAAATCCTGGAATACTCGTAGATTATTCCATATCGACGGCCACTTCCTCCCGCTGTCCAAACTCCCGGGTCACAATAAATCTGTTATGTCGATTTAATTTATGACGGCGGGGTCAAAGTTGGTATTTCTTTGGGTTGTTTGATATCAGTTCTCTTCATTTTGACATGAAATTTTGTGTTTGATCTTTACCTACATATTGTGATATTTGTATTTTTAATACACAGTTTGAAAGTTTCCTAATCTTTGGTAAGTTACTATTTTATTACATATTTTATATGAAAACCAAACTTCGTAGTGTAGTTACGTCATAATAACGGGTTCAATATAAGCGAGTCATAATAAACGGATTCTACTGTACATTACTTCATAATTAATATTCATTGTTTAAAAATAAACGTGTTTGTTTGCAGGCGTAACCTCAAACAAAATGGGCAAACGAAAGCGAAAACCGTTGAAGCCGTTGAGCTGATTCCGCCAGTAATCACTGAAGAAATGGCGATCCTGGAGGCAGAGATTGATTTGTTGGAGATTCCAAAAGCTGATTTGCAATTACTCTTACATGGTATACAAAAATTGTTACCAGAGACTGAAAGTATCACCCTAAGGCCAGAACTAAAAACTGGACTGGGAAAAGGTAAAATACCCCAGATTCTGTGATAATTCTAAGTCTAAAATGTGAAATTTTTATTATACAGGTTGCATTTGTGACTACACAGCCGAAAGATGCGCAAAGATCTGGGACGCGATCCAGAAACGACAAGACAGTATCGCTACATGTCTGAACTCATCGAAGACGCTTTGGTATGGATAGACACACCCTGGCGAAGCGCGAAAAGAAAGCCACCAAACAACACCCGATTTTCCCAAGCGACCTAAACCTGCTTTTCTTCTATTTCTTGAAGATGCTAAAGCTGACATTTTATCTATTGACCACCCACATTTTTGTATCAAAATGCTGCCAAAAAATAATGTTTTTTTAACTAAAAAGAGGAAGATGCGTTTAAAGCAATTGACGAAATAAGTAAAGGTGCAAATATTAGGAAATATGTCGAAAATACAACATACCCCACAGTACGATCACAAATAAAATAAAGTAAATATATCAATAAGTAATCATTTTTCCAGAAGTACTTTCATTGATTTCATTTTATTTTGATTTATTTTATATTTTTGATTCAAGTTAATTCATAAATATTGTGTTATAGTTATGACGCTTGTGTAAGTGCTGCGAAATTTTGATAGTTATCTAGTTCTTAAATTAGTTAACAACATTATAAGCCCTGTAGCATTTAAGGTATTATTTGAAACTTGTAGACTGATGAAAAATTGGGTTGATTTTGGTACAAAAAAAAAAAGTGGTTCACTATTCCCGTCTGGTCTACTTTTTATCGTTAAATAAAAAGAAACCTAACAGCTTTTAAAGAAATGGAAAAAGTACATGATTCGGTGAAAAGAGTATGTACCTTTTTGCACTGATAGTTGTAAAATTGAAAATATCAAAATTACTTTCAAATGCGCAATTGTATTATATGGATGATCAGCGATATATTTAAATGAAATTACAATGAAAATTTTAAAAAATCATTTAATGCATTTTTAATGCTTGATAAAACTCTTTGGGGTTAAATTATTAGACAAAAGAATATAGTAACGCTGGATCAAAGCAAAAGGTATTTTAAAAGCAATAAAATAAATTTAATATGGCGATTGTAAGCCAGAAAGTACACCAGTAACTAATCTGGATTATAAGGCTTGGAACCCGATAAAAAAATACGATGCTCCGTGTCGAAGTTTTATCGGGTGCCAAAAGTATTTAATGGTATGTACAAGACCCGATCTAACTCTTGCTATAAGTTTTTTGAGTCGATATATGAATAAAAGAACCAAGAACTTGGAATGCTTAAAACGATATTAGATATTCAAGGTACAATAAAATTAAAATTAAAGTAGAAAGGGGAAAAATATAGTAATATATTACAGGGTTTGTTGACTCTGATTGGGGAGGAAATGAAAATGAAAATCTGACAAATTCAAAAAAGAAGAAGTACAAGGGGATATTTAAAGTTAATTAATTTGAGTTTAATTTAAATAAACGATTAGAAACGACTAGAAATTTTCAAAAGGTAAAGGAATTTCTTTGCAGTGTATTAATTTTTCCCACAAATCAACGGAAACATAAACATTGATTTGGTTTCAAAAGAGCAAGTACCCTTTTTTATTTTATAATGTCCGAGATTTTGTGAAAAATAACCCTAAAGTTTTATTTGAGGCGTCGGTGGTTAAAAAAAAATTTTTTGGCGTTACTTAGCAAATCTTTACATTTTGAACAGCTTGAAGACTTTTTTAAATGGTTGAACTATTCCTGAAAAAATTTTGAATAAACCGACGATAATATACCGTCAGTCCCAAAAAATTTTTTAATTTTTGCTTTTTTGGTATAATTTTAAAATTGCATCGTGTATGACCGCGCCGAAGAACGGTTTTTTTCTGCACGGCGCATCCCCATGTGTTGTTTTTAAATGGGGATGCGCGTCTGGGGGAATTGAAGCTTTCCCGGTGTGCAACTGCAAGGTTAAGTGTCGCAAATTTTTTCGAGTTGAATCGGGTTTTTTGGGGTAAAACTATTTTAGTTATTTTTTAAATAGGGTAATAAGAAACAATTAAAAAAGTTATTTATTTTCGTTTGAAAAATGAAATGCAACATTTCGAGTTTGTACATTCAAGGGAACCTTTTTATATATACAGGACTTTTGAATTGTTAATTTTAAAAATTGCAAGCGACGGAAAGCTGTCAAATCATTTAGAATTTCAAAAGTTCTGATTACATCTGACAGTCAGTTATTTTTTTTTGCTTTATTTGCTTTGTGTTTTGTCGTCTAAAATAAGTTTAGAGTTGATCAATAACTGCGTTTTTTAAAAATTTAAGGAATTTGTGTTATTTTCTGGATATTCGAAATTTTTTTATCTTTTTTTTTTGTTAACACTTTGGACTTAGTCGAAAAAAGTGAAATTTTATATGTCGATTTTGGGCTTTCCCCAAAACGAGAAAAAAATTTTAGAAATTTTTGCGGGATTTTGGGCTTTCGCAAAAACGAAAAAATTGAACATTTTTTTAAGTTTTTCGAGGTTTACGGGAAAATTTCCCAAAAATTTTAAGAATCCCAAGCTGCCAAAAAACCCCCAACCCAAAAAAACGACTTTTCATCACCAGTTTAGGGCGCAGATTGGCGTTTTTTTTACTTTTCCCCATAGGGCAGGTTTGCTCGAAATTGAAAGAATAAAAAACCTTCCAATATGCTCAGTACATGAATTTCGAAAAAAGAAACGAAAAAATTGAACATTTTCAGTTTTTCGGGAGGGTTTTTATTTTCGGCAAAAAAATTGGAAATTTAACGAATCCTAATGCCCAAAACCCCCGAACCCAAAAAAATCGACTTTAAGATCACTTAGTTTATGCACGATTGGGTATTTTGTACTTTTTTCCCATGGAGCAGGTTTTCCGAAGTTGAAAGAATAACAAAGCTTAATATGCTAGTACATGAATTTTCCTTTTTTTAAATTTTTATTGGGCTTATCAAAAAAAAGAAAAAAAGTAGAAATTTCGCTAAATGTCATTTTTGGGCTTACAAAAAAAAAAGAAAAATTGAAAATAGTCTAATGTCGATTTTGACTTAGTCCAAAACGAGAAAAATGTAGAAAAATATGTCTAAGTGTCGATTTTTGGGCTTGAAAAAAAAAAAAAGTTGAAATTTTTCTAATTTTTTTAGGGGTGTTCAAATTTAAAAATAGTCTTCCAAATGCTTAGTACTGAATTTCGGGTATAAATATAAGTTTTCGACTAAGTTTCATTATATATTGAATTTTTTTGGGCTTTAAAAATTTTGGGCTTGTTTCAAAAATCCTGTGCCGCAAAACAGTGAACCCAAAAATCGACTTTTACGATCACTCAGATTAGGTCAGATTGGCGTATTTTTTACTTTTTAAATTCGAGCAAACTACCTTTTATCTCAGCATGAATTTCGGTTTAAATTATTATTGGGCATCGAAAAAAAGTGAAATTTGTCTAAACGTTTTTGACAGCGAAAAAAAAGAGAAAAAATGTAGAAAATATGCAAGGTCGATTTTGACTTAGTCGAAAAACGAGAAAAAAAGTAAAAGTCTCGCGAGGGCCAGCAGCAAAAAAGAAAAGGAAATTTTTCATGTTTTTCAGGTAGTGTGTTGAAGTTGAAAAATAGTCTTCCCAAAGCTTAGACATGAATTTCGGCTATAAATATAAGTTTATCGAAAGTTTTTTATATAAAATTTTTTTGGGCTTTGAAAAAATTTTGGGCTTAGTTTCAACGAACCTGTTTTTCCCCCAAAAAACCTAGTGAACCCCAAAAAAACGACTTTTTCGATCACCAGATTAGGTCGACGTTTTTTTTGTACTTTTACGCATAGACAGGTGTTTGCTGAAGTTGAAAGAAATAAAAAATCTTCCAATATGCCGACATGTTTCGGGTTTAAATTTTTTGGACTTAGCGAAAAATGAAAAAAGTAGAAATTTGTCTAAATGTCGAGGACTTAGTCCAAAACGAGAAAAAAAGTGAAAATATGTTTGGGCGATTTTGGGCCCCATCCAAAAAAAGAGAAAAAAGAAAAATATGTCTAAATGTCGATTTTGACTTAGAGCAAAAAAAAAAGTTGAAATTTTTCTAAGTTTTTTAGGAGTGGTTTTAAATTAAAAAAGTCTTCCAATATGCTTTAATGAATTTCGGGTATAAATATGTTTTTCATAAGAATTAAATTTTTTTGGACTTTAAAAAAAATTTTACTTTGTTTCAACGAATCCCAAGCTGCCGCAAAACCCAGTGAACCCAAAAAAAACATTTTTACGATCACTGTTTTTCACGATTGGCGTATTTTTTACTTTTTTCGCTAAGAGCAGGTAGTTTGCCGAAGGGAAAAAAAAGTCTTCCCAAATTCAGTACATGAATTTCGGGTTTAAATTTTTATTGACTTGTCAAAAAAAAAATGTATCGCAAATGTCGATTTTGGGCTTATCGCAAAAAAAAAAAAGTTGAAATTTTTCTAAGTTTTCAGGTAGGGTTTAATTAAAAAAAGCTTAAAGTTTGCGAATTTCCCAAAAAATGTTTATCATGTTTCAAAATATTGAAATTTTGTTGGACTTTGTTTTTTTACTTAGTTTAACGAATCAAGGCCCAAAACCCCCTTTTAACCCAAAAAAAAACATTTACGGTCCTTTGATTAGGCGAAATTTGGGTTTTTTTTTTTTTCGCTATAGGGGCAGGTAGTTTGCCGAAGTTGAAAAATAACAAAGTTTCCAATATGCTGAGTACATGTATTTCGGCTTTTTTAATATAAGTTTATCGACCAAATTTCATTATATATTAATTTTTGGACTTGAAAAATTTTTTCATTTGTCGACAAAAAGAAAAAATTTGAAATTTCGTAAAAGGCGATTTTTTTACAGCCGCAAAAAAAGAGAAAAATTGTGAAATTTCTCTGGCGGGTTTTGACTTAGCCAAAAAAGAAAAAAGTTAACATTTTTCTTTTTCGGGGGGTTTTATTTTTGGGTAAAAAATTTTTGGGAAAATTTTTAAAGAATCCTGGCCCAAAACCTCCCCAACCCAAAAAACGACTTTACGACACCTTTAGGGTCCCGTTTTCGTATTTTTGTTTTTTTCGCTATAGGAGGGGTAGTTTTTCTCGAAGTTTAAAAAAAAAACAAAGCTTCCCAAAATGCTCAGTAATAATTTCGGGTTTAAAATTTTTTGGACTTAGTCGAAAAATGAAATTTGTCGCGATTTTTTATTGTCAAAAAAAAAAAAGTAGAAAAATGTTCGTCGATTTTGGGCTTAGACAAAACGAAAATTTTTTTCTATGTTTTCAGGTAAAGGGGGTTGAAAAAGTCTTCCAATATCAGAATTTTACCATAAAATGTTTATCGACTAAATTTCATTTATATTGAATTTGTTTGGGCTTTGAAAATTTTTTATTAGTTTAACGAATCCTGGGGCCCCAAAACCAGGAACCCAAAAAATCGACTTTTTTTCGATCACCAAATTTGGGCGCACGATTGGGGATTTTTACTTTTTCGCTATAAGGGGCAGGTAGTTTGCTGAAGTTGAAAGAATAACAAAGTCTTCCCAAAATGCTCAGTACAAAATTTTGGGTTTAAAATTATTATTGGCTTGGAAAAAAGAAAAAGTAGAAATTTGTCTAAATGTCGATTTTGACTTATCGCAAAAAGAGAAAAATGTAGAAAAAAATTCTAAAGGGGATTTTGGACTTAGCGAAAAAAAGGGAAAAAAAGTGAAAATATGTCTTGGGGCGATTTTTTTACTTAGAGCCGAAAAAATTGAAATTTTTTAAGTTTTTCAGGTAGTGTGTTGAAGTTGAAAAAATAGTCTTCCCAAAATGCTTAGTACATGAACGCTATAAATAAGTTTTTCGACAAGTTTCATTATATATTGAATTTTGGGACTTGAAAAATTTTTACTTGTTTCAACGAATCCTGCGCCCAAAAAAACCCCCGAACCCAAAAAAAACGACTTTACGATCACCAGTTTTGGGGCCCCGATTGGGGTATTTTTTTACTTTTTTCGATAGGGAGTAGTTTGTCGAAGGAAAAAATAACAAAGTCTTCCTATGCTCAGTAAAGAATTTCCAAAAAGAAACGAAAAAATTAACACAAGTTTTCGGGGGGTTTTATTTTCGGCTTTTCTTTAAATTTTTAAGAATCCCCCCGGGAAAACCCCCTGAACCCAAAAAAACTTTTTCGATCACTCAGTTTAGGGCGCACGATTTATTTTTGTATTTTACGCTATAGGGGCAGGTAGTTTGTTTAAGTTTAAAGAATAACAAAGTCTTCCCAAAACCGTACATAATTTTTCCAAATTATTATTGACTTAGTCGAAAAAAAGAAAAAAAGTAGAAAATTTCTTTTTAAATTCATTTTGACTTAGTCGCAAAAAAAGGAAAAATGTAGAAAAATGTCAAGTGTCGATTTTTTACAGTCCAAAAAGAAAAAATGTGTATGTCTAATGTCGATTTTGGGCTTAGCAAAACGAAAAAAAATTGAAATTTTTCAAGTTTTTCAGGTATTTTAAATTTAAAAATAGTCTTCCAATATGCTTAAAAGAAATTTCCCGGGTATAAATTGTTTATCACAAGTTTCATTATATATTGAATTTGTTGACTTTGAAAAATTTTATTGTTTTAACGAATCCTGCGCCCCAAAAAATTAGTGAACCCAAAAAAACGACTTTTACGACATGATTAGGTCCCCAAATTGGGTATTTTTTTACTTTTTTAAAATTCGAGCAAAAAACCGGTATCTCAGTCATGAATTTCCTTTAAATTTTTTGACATCGAAAAAAGTAGAAATTTTTGTTAAATTCATTTTGGGCTTATGCAAAAACGAGAAAAAATGTAGAAAAAAATGTTGGCCCATTTTTGGGCTTAGTCCAAAAAAAGAGAAAACAAAAAATTTGCGTCATTTTTGACTTTGAGCAAAAAAGAAAAAAATTGAAATTTTTCAATTTTCGGGGGTTTTGATTTTCGGCCCAAAAAAATTTTGTGTTTTAAAGAACCTGGGCCGAAAACCTCCCCAACCCAAAAAATCGACTTTTACGGTCACTCAGATTAGGTCGCAGAGGGTATTTTTTACCCTTTAGGAGAGGGAAGGAAGGAAAATGGATCTCCTTGGGGCTGAAGGAAAATGGACTTTTTAACCGAATAATTTTGAAAAATATTGACTTTATAGAAATTTATGTGACGGGGAAACATCAAAAAATGAAGCACAAGCAGAAACCCTTTTTTCTTAAAACCCGAAATTTACTAAATTTATGTATTTTTTATTATTTTCAAACTGTATTTTACACTGAAAAATGGCATAAAAAACATGAAATGTGAACGGGTAGTAGGCAACCCCCGTTTAATTTTAATATAATTAAAAAGGGCGTTGGGATGGCGTTAAACTCGTTCTGCCGCTGTTTTTTAAACTATTATTCGTTTGTGCATATCAGTATAAAGTATAGAAGAAGGTACTAAAACTTTGGGCGGAGAACAGGGAACTCCCCACAAAAATGTCAGAAAGAAAAAGGGGAAAAAGAAAAAGACTTTTAAAAAATTTTCCCAGTGACAATTTTAAAAATGGCGGGGTAGAACAAGCAGAAAATAGTGAACAATAAGAGTCAGGGTAGTAGTCATTTTTGGAACCAAATAATTCCCCCCAAAAAACCATATGATTCTTTTAGTCCTGCCCCAAAAACAGCGTAGTCGCGGGGCCAGTGGGGTTTACGGGAAATCCCCGCGACAAAACTCAACGGTGTAAGGTGTATTCCGATAAGCCACATACCCCCAATAAATTCCCTTTATTCCGAGGGGTATTTTCAAAATTGAAATGAAAAAATCGACGTAACATCTTTGTTTACAAAACCTCCAAGACGATTCAATCAGGAATTGCGAAGAAAGTCGAAACCAAAACCCAAAAGGGACTTATATATCATCATACCAGATCTGTAGTTTTGCAAAAGGGCACTTCCGTTTTGAGTGTCTAATGACGTTAGCTTCGTGCTAAAATTTAACGAAATCAAAGCGAAGGCTTTCGAGTGTGACCTTTTTATTTGCATAGTCTTGGTACAAGTTCAAAATATTTTGTAACAACAAAAAAAAAACTAGAATTGTAGAATACGGATAGTTCCGTCGATAGGGGATGACCTATACCGCGGGGGTTCCCCAATACCTTTTATATTTCCACTACTTCCCACGCCCTTATTTGGTAATAAAAATCGAGTGGGGGTTTTTTTGTTTTTTGAACCTTTAAATTTGAAATTTTACCAGTTTGCCCATATACCTTTATTTCATAAATGGCAAAACATATCATAAATACCTGAATTTAAGATAAAAATTGAGTTTTTAGTAATTATTATAAATAAAACATATTTTCGTTAAAAAGGCTCTTAATTATATATATTTGATTTCCCTAGTGTCCCGGGTTTTAATGACATAAAGTTAGCAATTGTTTATGTTAGTCAGTATAAATATAAATATTTTACTTATATTTGGTTTTAAAAACTGGGATTCCTTAACCCCAATTTTGTACAAAAAAAAGAAAACCTAGTTTTAATAAAATTTTATTAGTTATTAATGAATTAATCAATTGTTTGTTTTGGGGTTTTGTTTCATTCCCCAAAAAATAAAAAATTAATTTCACGCGTTGAAAATAAAATAATAACGGGACACAAAGAATAAGAAAAGAAGATGAAAATGAATCAAACCTGGTTTACGAAGTTCTGGATGCTCTGGGTGGATTGTCTTAATTTCCGAAAATCCTGGAATACTCGTAGATTATTCCATATCGACGGCCACTTCCTCCCGCTGTCCAAACCCCCGGGGTCACAATAAATCTGTTATGTCGATTTAATTTATGAGGCGGGGTCAAAGTTGGTATTTCTTTGGAGTTGTTTGATATCAGTTCTCTTTATTTTGACATGAATTTTGTGTTTGATCTTTTACCTACATATTGTGATATTTGTATTTTTAATACACAGTTTGAAAGTTTCCTAATCTTTGGTAAGTTACTATTTTATTACATTTTTTATATGAAACCAAACTTCGTAGTGAAACCGCAAAAAAGGGGTTTTCAATAAGAGGAGCAAATGGTTCTATTTGACATTACTCATAAATATTCATTTTTTAAAAAAAATAAACGTGTTTGTTTGCAGGCGAAACCCTCCTGGGCAAACGGAAAGCGAAACCGTTAAGCGGGGAGACCCCCGAATCACGAAGGGCGATCCCGGAAAATTGATTTTTTGGGAGTTTCCCAAAAAGCTGAGGAATTCCCTTTTACATGGTATACAAAAATTGTTACCAGAGCCCGAAAGTATCCCCCAAAGGGCCCGCAAAAAAACTGACAGGAAAAAGGAAAAATACCCCAGATTCGGGGGATAATTCTAAGTTAAAAGGGAAATTTTTTTAATACAGGTTGATTTGGACTACACGCCGAAAGATCCCAAAGACTGGGGGATCCAGAAACGAAAAAGACGTAGCTACACCCCCGCCACGAAGACGTTTTTTATAAACACCCGAAGCGCGAAAAGAAAGCCACCAAACAACCCCCCCGTTTTTCCCCAAAGGGCCCCCCAAACCCCGTTTTTCTTCTATTTTGAAGATGCTAAAGCGACATTTTATCTATTGACCCCCCACTTTTTTGTATACAAAATGCTGCCAAAAATAATGTTTTTTAAAAAAAAGGGGAAGAGGGTTTAAAGCAAATTGACGAAATAAGAAAGGTGCAAATATTAGGAAATATGTCGAAAATACAACATACCCCACAGTAGATCACAAATAAAATAAAGTTATAATAATAAGTAATCTTTTTTCCCAGAAGTACCATTGATTTCATTTTATTTTGATTTATTTTATTTTTTTGATTCAATTTAAATTTATAAATATTGTGTTATAGTTATGACGTTTGGGGGTACGGAAAATTTTTGATAGTTATCTAGTTCTTAAATTAGTTAAAAAATTATAAGCCCAGATTTAAGTATTCCCGAAACTTGTGACTGATAAAAAATTGTGATGATTATTAGGTACAAAAAAAAAAAGGGGTTTCACATTCTCAACGTCTGGTCTACTTATGTTAAAAAAAGAAACCTAAATATTAAAAAAAAGTTTAATGATTTATGGAGACAAAGGTATGTACCGCAAAAGAATTTAAAAAAAATTTAAAATCAAAATTACTTTCAAAAAAGGGGTTAAAAGGGAATTGTATATCAAAAGGTACAAAAAAAAATTAAAATAAAATTTTAAAATATTTAAAAGGGAAAAAACATATTAAAAAAAAATTTTTAATTGAGTAAAAAATAAGTTTTTTCAGGGTTTGTTGACTTGATTGGGGGGGAAATGTAAATGAAAATCTGACTTAAATTTAAAAAAAAAGAAGTACAACGGGAAATTTTTTTTAAGTTATAGATTGATGTGCAAAAAAAGGGGATCAATTTAAATTTTTAGATTTAATTAATAAACGATTAGAAACGACTAGAAATGTATCTAAAATAAAGGAAATTTTTTGGCACGTGTAAAAAGTTCCATCAAATCAACGGAAACATAAACATTGATTCTGGTTTCAAATACAAGAGAAAAGTGATTTTATTTTATAATTGTCCGAGATCTTGTGATAATCACCCCAAAAAGTTGGGGTATTTTGAGGCGTCGGTGGTTAAAAAAAAAAGTTTTGGGGTTACTTAGCAAATTTTTTACTTTTTTTGAACAGCTTGAAGACATTTTGTAAATGGGTTTAAATTTTCCCCTCCCAAAATTTTTGAAAAAAACCGGGACGAAAATTATCCCCAGTCCCAGAAATATTTAATTTTTTTGACCGTTTTGGAATTGGATAATTTTGAATAGCGGAAATTTTTTAAAAGGTTTTGGTTTTTGATACCTTCTGGTGTTATGATATGCCCTTTAAAAATTGAACTTTTTTTCAAAAAAAATTCGAAATTTGTCCATTTGTAATTTTAAAAAATTTCCCAGAATTTTTTCCAAAAAGGCGTACGTAAAACCAAAAATGTGCATGCAAGGTTTTTGAGAAGACGACGATGTCGTAGGTTATTTTTTTATTATACCCCTTCGTATAGGGGGATAGCAGATGGGGAGGCATCAAATCAAAAAAGCACCTGTTTTCAAAACCCCACAAACCCTTTCCCAAAGGGAATTTCCCCCCTTTCCTCAACCCCTTTTTAAGGGGATTATATAGTATGATAGCGAAGGACAAACCGAAAAAAGCAACACACACGAACCAGGACAAACCCCCCCGGCATCCCCAACTTGAATTTTAACCCCTTTAGTCGGCTGACGAGGATTCGGTGAGAGACCGGTTTATATCTTGGACGGGGGATGAGCGCGCTGAATCGCGGCGGTGCGCTAAAGACGTTTACCGTGGACAAAACCCGGGAAAAAAATTTAAACCCCCGAGCCCGAGGCAGAGGGGCCAGGTCAGCGGTATCGCTGTGAAGATGTCATCCAGTCAAGAAGGGACCGAACCCAGGGAGTCTTAGTATTTCGGCGGGAGACCCACCCGTTGGTGTTAAAAACGCGAGAAAATTTTAAAACCCGTCACACCGAGGAGGCGGCGGCGGCATTCGATCAAACCCAAACAGCGCGCAACTGCATTATTTGGGCATAAAGGTGAACCCAAAAAATCGATTTTTACGATCACTCAGATTAGGTCGCACGATTGGCGTTTTTTTGTATTTCCTTTACCCCATGGGAGCGGGGTATTTTGTGGGAAGTTAAAAGAATAACAAAGTTTTCCAATATGCTCAGTACAAATTTGGTTTTAAATTTTTTGGACTTAGTCGAAAAATAAAAAAATGTGGAAACCCCCGTCTAAATGTCGATTTTGATTTTAATGAAAAAAACAAAAAGGGAAATTTTTTTCCAATTTTTTTCAGGTAGGGGTTTGAAGCGGGAAAAGTTTTCCAAATTTATCCCTTAGTACAGGGAATTTTCCCGGCTATAAATAAAAAGTTTATGGGACCAAGTTTCATTATATATTAAATTTTTGTTGGGACTTAAAAAAAAATTTGGGACTTATTTTCCCCAACGAATCCTAAGTTCCCCAAAAACCTCCGGGAACCCAAAAAATCGATTTTTTAGGGTCACTCAGTTTAACCCCCGCACGATTGGCGTTTTTTTGTACTTTTACGCTATGGGAGGGGTAGTTTCCCTGAAGTTGAAAAAAAAAAAAAGTCTTCCAATATGCTGAGTACATGTATTTCGGTTTTTAAATAAGTTTATCGACTAAGTTTCATTATATATTGAATTTTTTTGGGATTTGGGAAAAATTTTTGGCATTAGGGGGGCAAAAAAAAAAATGTGAAATTTCTGTAAAAGGCGTTTTTTGGCCCTTAGCCGCAAAACGAGAAAAATTGTAGAAACCCCCTGTCTAAGTGTCGTTTTTTAATTCCCCCAAAAACAAAAAAATTTGGGAACATTTTTCTAAGTTTTTGGGGAGGTTTTGTTTTTGGGCCTTCCGTAAAATTTTTCCCCCGAACCTTGTTCCCGCAAAACCCCTCCTAAACCCCAAAAAAAAATCAAATTTTACGATCACCAGTTTAGGTCGCACGATTGGGTTTTTTTGAATTTTTACGCTATAGGAGCAGGTAGTTTCCCCGAATTTGGGGAAAAAAATAAAAAAAGTTTTCCCCAATATGCCCCAGTACAAAATTTTTTTGGCTTTAAATTTTTTTGGATTTAAAGGTCAAAAAAAATGAGAAATTTCGTCAAAATGTCGATTTTGACTTAGTCGAAAAAACGAGAAAATTTTGGGTTTTTATGTCTAAGTGTCGTTTTT
Source organism: Dalotia coriaria (assembly GCF_025399875.1). Lineage (NCBI taxonomy): Eukaryota > Metazoa > Arthropoda > Insecta > Coleoptera > Staphylinidae > Dalotia > Dalotia coriaria. The sequence continues at coordinate 9,506 of NW_027046589.1, read as the reverse complement.
TGGACTTATCGAAAAACGAAAAAAATGTAGAAAAAAAGGGGTTCCGCGTCGTTTTTTGGACTTGGAAAGAAAAAACAAAAAAAGTTGAAATTTTTTTTTGTTTTTTCAGGTAGTTTCTGAAGTTAAAAAATTTTTCCCAATATGCTTAGTACATGAATTTCGGCTATAAATATGTTTATGGGACTAATTTTCAAATATTGAATTTTGTTGACTTTTAAAAAATTTTTGACTTAGTTTCAACGAACCTTAACCCCTGCCGAAAAAACCTGGGTGAACCCAAAAAATCGATTTTTCGATCACTCAGATTAGGTCGCACGTTTTGGGTTTTTTTGTACTTTTACCCCATGGGAGCAGGTGGTTTGCCTTCGAAGGGGAAAGAATAAAAAAAGTCTTCCAATATGCCCCCGGACATGAATTTCGGTTTTAAAAATTATTAGGGGATTTCAAAAAAAAAATTTTGTTTTCTTTCAAAGTCGAGGGGACTTAGTCGAAAAAAAGGGAGAAAAAATGTAGAAAATATTTTCAAGGTCGTTTTTTGGACCGTGCAAAACGAAAAAAAAATGTAGAAAATATTTTCGCGTCGATTTTGACTTAAGCAAAAACAAAAAAGTTGAAATTTTTTTTTAAAGTTTTTGGGGAGGTTTTGATTTTGGGCCAAAAAATTTCGTAAAATTTTTAACGAATTCCTGCCGCCGAAAAACCCCTCCTAAACCCCAAAAAAAAATGATTTTTACGGTCACTCAGATTAGGTCGCATGATTGGCGTTTTTTTTGATTTTTAACCCTATGGGGAGAGGTAAGGAAGTAAGTAACTAGGGATCCCCCCCGGGTGCTGAAGGAAAATGGATTTTTTTGGGAAAACCGAAAATTTTGGGAAAAATATTGACTTTGACTAGAAATTTATGTGTTACTGGGAATAATAAAAAAATGAAGAAAAGCAAAAAAATCCTTTGGTTTTAAAAACTGAAATTTTTACTAGAATTTATGTATTTTATGATTATTTTAAAACCCGTATATTTTTAATTGGGAAATATGGCATAAAAAGCATAAAACATGTAAGAACGGGTAGTGGGGGCAATTGGTCGACGAAAGTTATCAATAAAATTTAAAAAAAAGGGGGGTTGGGGGACTAGGACGTTCAAATCCTTTTCCCGCCGTTTTTTTTGTATAAAAAAATGCCCCCAAAATAATTTTTTTTTAAAAAAAAAGAGGAAGATGCGTAAAGCAAATTGACAAATAAGTAAAGGTAAAATATTAGGAAATATGTCAAAAATTTAAAAACATCCCCAACAGTACGATCCAAATAAAATAAAGTAAATATAATAAAAGTAATCTTTTTTCCAGAAGTATTTTCCCATTGATTTATTTTTTTTTTGATTTATTTTATATTTTTGATTCGTTAATTCATAAATATTGTTTTTTAATTTTGGACGCTTGTGTAAGTGCTGCAAAATTTTTGATAGTTATCTGGTTCTTAAATTAGTTAACAACATTAAAAACCCGAGCATTTAAGTATTACTTGAAATTTGGGGGGGACTAGAAAAATTGTGATATTATTGGGTCCCTTTAAAAAAAAGTGGTTAAATTATTGGCTCAACGTCGGGTCTATTTTTATCGTTAAATAAAAAAACCTAACAGCTATTAAACTTGAATAAGCTACATGATTCTATGGTGAAAAGAGTATGTAGCTCTTTTTTGCCCCCTGATAGGGGGCCAAAATTGAGTCACAATATAAAAATTACTTTAAAAATTTCCCTTAATTGTTTTATATGGGGATGATTAGCTTTTATGCACGGAAAATGAAATTCCAAAAAAATTTTTAAAAAATCATTTAATAAAATAAATTTTCAATGCTTGAAAAAACCCTTTTTAGGTTTTTGAATTATTAGACAAAAGAATATAGTAACGCTGGATAAAAAGCAAAAAATTATATTAAAGAAAATTTTAAATAAGTTTAATATGGGGGATTGTAACCCAAAAGTGGGTAAAACCCCCAGAACAAAATCGGGGAATTATAAGGCTTTGGGAAAATCCGATAAAAAATACGATGCTCCGTGTCGAACCCCTTATCGGGTGCCTAATGTTTTTAAAGGAAAGGTACAAGCCCCGGGATCTAACTTTTTGCTAAAAAAGTATTTTGAGTCGATATATGAAAAAAAAAGAACCAAGAACTTTGGAAATGTTTTTAAAAACGAGTACTTGGGATATCTACAAGGTAAAAAAATTAAAAAATTAAAAAGAAAGGTACAGGGAACATATAGAATATATTTAAAGGGGTTTGTTGACCTGATTGGGGGGGAAAAAATGAAAATGAAAATCTCGACTTAAATTCTAAAGAAGAATAAAGGGGATATTTATTTAAGTTAAGGAGGGATGTGCAATACGGGATCAATTTTTGAGATTTAATTAATTTTAAAACGATTGGCGACTAGAAATGTATCAAAAAGGAAAAGGGGAATTTTTTTTGGCACGTGTTTTAAATTTTTGTTCCATAAAAACCAACGGAAACAAAAAAACTTTGGATTCGGTTTCATACAAAAAAGCAAGTGATCTCTTTATTTTATAATGTCCGGAGATTTTGGGAAAATCACCAAAAGCTGTATTTGGGGGCGTCGCTGGTTAAAAAAAATTTTGGGGTTATTTGCAAATTTTACTTTTTTTGAACAGTTTTAAAAGACTTTTTTAAAGGGTTTGAACTTTTCCCCGAAAAATTTTTGGGGTACAAAAAAAGGGTTCACTTTTGGGCCCTTAACGTCTGGTCTACTTTATCGTTAAATAACAAGAAACCTAACAGCTTTTAAAGGGAAAAATTTGGGAAAAAGAAATGATTCTTGGTAGACAAAGAGTATGTAGCTCTTTTTTGCACTGATAGTTGTAAAATTGACACAATATAAAAAAATTACTTTAAAAAATGACGCTTAATTGTATTATATGGGATGATCTACCCGATATGCACGGAAATGAAATTACAAAAAAAAATTTTAAAAACAAATGAATAAATTTTCAATGTTGATAAAACTCTTTCTTAGGCATTAAATTATTAGACAAAAGAATATAGTAACGCTGGATCAAAGCACAAAAGGTAAAAAAAAGGAAAAATTTTAAAAAATTTAATATGGCTGATTGTAAGCCAGTAAGTACACCGCTAGAAACCCAATCTGGATTATAAGGATTGGAACTTTTAAAAAATACGATGCTCCGTGTCGAACCCCTTATGGGGTGCCAAAATGTATTTAAGGGAAATGTACAAGCCCCGATTTTCCCTTTTGCTATAAGTATTTTGAGTCGATATATGAATAAAAAGAACCAAGAACTTTGGCAATGCTTAAAACGAGTATTTAAATTATCTAAAAACAAAAAAAATTAAAAAAATTAAAGTATGCGGGGAACATATAGTTTATCCCTTACAGGGTTTGTTGACCTGTTTGGGGGAGGAAATGAAAATAAAAAACCCGGGGATTTAAAATTTCCCCAAAAGAAGGGGCAAAGGGGATTTTTATTTAAGTTATATGATTGATGTGCAATACTTTAATTTCAAATTAATTTGTAGATTTAATTAACCAAACGATTAGAAACGACTAAAAAATGTATCAAAAAAGGAAAAAGGAATTTCTTTGGCACGTATTAATTGTTCCATCAAATCAACGGAAACATAAACATTGATTTTTTGGCCAAAAAGGGCAAAGGGGACTTTTTATTTTATAATGCCCGGGAGTTTGGTGATAATACACCTCCTAAAGCTGTTTTTTGAGGCGTCGCTGGTTAAAAAAAAATTTTTGGTGCGTTACTTAGCAAATTTTTTCATTTTAACTTTTTGGACAGGTAAATGGTTTGAACTTTTCCCCGCAAAATTTTGAAAAAACCCGGGACGATAAATCCCGCCCCCAGAAATGATTTAAACCTTTAACCTTTTTTAAATTTGGGATAATTTTGAATAGCGTAAATTTTTTGAAGGGATTTGGTTTGATACCATCTGGGTTAGGGATATGACCTAAAAATTGAATTTTTTTCAAAAAATTTGCATTTGTCCATTTGTAATTTTAAATTGAATTCACGAAATTTTTTTAAAAAATAAGGGTACGTAAACCCAAAATTGATGCAAGGATTTTTAAAAAACACATGTCGGGTTATATTTTATTATACCCCCTTTCGTATGTATAGGGGGGGATAGCAGATGGGGAAGGCATCAAATCAAACGGGAAAACACCTGTTTTTTTAAACCTTCCATCGAACCTTCCAAGAATTCCCCCCTCTCAAGCCCTTTTAAGCGGATTATAAAAAGGATTCATGGGGTTTTTTTCGGGAACTTATCTGAACATGAACGAACATTTTTAAATTTTTTTCAATTTGCGCAATATTTTTTTAAAATTTTTTATTGAAATGCTTTTCTACCGCAATTCACAAAGGGAAACCCCGGCATCCACTTCCATTGTGTGTCACATGAACTTGTTTTCCTGGACTTGAGTAGAACAAAAACAAGTGAATTAACATGAGGGGAAAGAAAAGGCAAAAAGGGTTTACGTATGTAGGAAAATAGGGGAAATCTTTTTTTGTTAAAAATAGCAATCTTTCTTTTGAAGAATGTTTGCGTTTGGTAATCCAATCCCAAAAAGTGAACTGGTTCGCATTGGGTGGTAAGACTTTTTCAATTTTTCTTTACTTTATACGTCAAAAGTCCAGGTAAACACGCACAGGTTTCTGTTTCCGTTTTGATAATAACTTTAAAATTTTTTTTGATAATGGCAGAAATGTTGGCAAAAGGCAAAAAAACGAAGAAGACGTTCAAAGGTTTTCCACTATGTATTTTGGGTTTTTTGCGCAAAAATTTTAAGCGAAAAAAAATTTTTTCTTCAAAAAATTTAAATTTTAAACATTGCAAAATAAATATCTATGAATTTTTTTTAAAAATTTACAAAGAAATCTACTAGATATTTATTTTTTAATGAAATTATATTCCCCGGGAAATCACATGGGTGAGTTGTGGGACCTACGTTTAACAATTGCACATCCCGTATTTTATTCACCGTTTACAACCATTAACATATTCGTTCTGTAGGGGACAACATTAATCAAAAACCTTTGCTTCCCGCGTCTCAAGACTTTGTGTTTCGGATCACAAGTTTTTTTTGACTTGCCCAACCCCCGCCCCTCCGTCCATTTGCACTTTAAAGCAGCACTTGCTGGGGTTTTATAAACACCCGTCCGGAACACTTTGCACTCAACACCCCTTTTTACCGTATTGTAGGTGGGGAAAAATCTTCTTCCCACCCAGACCCAAGCCGTCGCGTCCCCAAACTGGACATGCTGCGGGGTTGCCCCCCAAGGAGTTTAAGGACAAAAGATTAGCAACACACACGAACCAGGTACGACCAACTCACCCCATCCCCAACTTGAATTTTGAGGACGACGCGTGACGGCCCCCGACGAGGATTCCGGGTGGAGCGACTCGGATGAACCCTTTGACGAGGGGTGGGGCGCGCTGAATCGGGGAAAAAACGCTGCAAGATCGATACCGTGGGGAAAAAAAGTAAGAATAAAACCCCATCGGCCCGAGTGCAGCAGTAGTCAGGCCGCGGTAAAGCTGTGAAGATGTCATCCAGTCAAGAATTACCGATAGCCAGGGGGAGCCGGGGTTGGGGATTTCGTGGGGCGGAGAGCGAGGGCCCCTGGTGTTGAACCCCGAGTAATTTAAAGCCACACCGGGGGAGGCGGCGGCGGATTCGATCGGGAAAACCCAACAGCGCGCAACTCGCGATGATATGTGCATCATTTTATGACCCGCCGAAGAACGGCATTTTTTCTGCACGGCAGCATCGGGCACATGTGTTGTTGGGATAAATGCGCGATGCGCGTCTGGAGGAATTTGCGGGTCCGGGGTGCAACCGCAAGGTTAAGAAAGCCCTCAAAACCCTTTTCGAGTTGAATCGAGTTGAATTTTTTGGGGGAAAACTATTTTAGTTAGTGTTTAAAGGTGTACATACAAGAAACAATTGAAAAGTTATTTATTTTCGTTTTGTAAATGTAAATGCAACGATTTCTTTGTTTGTACATTCCCAAGGAACTTATTTTTATATACAGGACTTTGAATTGTTAATTTTAAAATTGCAAAACACGGGGCTAAGTCACAATCAATTTAAATTAATTTCAAATAGTTCTTGATTACATCTGGAAATACTTAGTTATTTTATTTGCTTTGATGAAAGCTTTGTAGTTTTGTCGTCTAAATATCAAGTTTAGAGTTGATCAATAACCGCAGTTTTCAAGATTCGAAGGGGAAATTTTTGTTCTTTTCTGGATATTTGAATTATTTTATGCTTTTTTTTTTGTTAACACTTTGTTTTAAACATTTTTAAATTTTTGTTGTAAATTTATAATAATTGATTTTCGAAAAGATACTTAACCAAAATGCAGATTCAAAGAGAATTAATAAATGGTAAGAAAGAAGTCAGTTAAAAAAATAAACGAAAGAAAAAGGGGAATTTTAAAATATTTTTCGTAAAAATAAACATAATTCTTAGGTTCACCCAAAATTTCCCCACGCATTTTTTAAATATTTATCCAGTAGATTTTCAAATATTTCCTAGTCCATTCATTGCAATTAAATTAAAATTTTTGTTGGATTGTATTACGAGGGGAAATGGGTTTTTAAAAAAGGGGGCTAAAAAAAAGGGATGATGACAGAAAAAAAGAATCACTAAAAAAAAAGATTTATATTAAAAAAAATACAGTAGTGAGATTCTAAAAAAAATCCCTTTCCCTTTTGATTAAAAAGTGCGATTAAATTGATTTTTGTAAAAAAAAAAAGTGCAAAATGAGTCAATCCGCCATATTAGGGGAAACGCCAACCAGAAGCGGGGTGACGCCGGGTTTTTTTTAAAACATCATTTTATCATTAGTAAATAAATCGTTCGAACTCGTTCTTAAAAAAGTTAACAACCAAAGGGGAAAAAAAAAGTATATCCAGTGGGGAAAGTACATTGTAATATGTAAAAAAATGCAATAAATTATAATTTTATAGATTTATTTAATAAGAGAGTCTTGTAAATTTATAAGAGCCGCAAAAAAAAGAAAAGCGGGAAATTTTTCTAAGTTTTCGGGAATTTTTTATTTTCGGCTAAAAATTTCGTGAAATTTTAACGAACCTTTCCGCCCCCAAAAAAACCCAGGGGAACCCAAAAAAAAGACTTTTACGATCACCTTGGGTTGAATGCACGATTGGCGTATTTTTTTTACTTTTACGCTATAGGGGCAGGGGTTTGCTCGAAGTTGAAAAAAAAAAAAGGGCTTCCAATATGCTCAGTACATGAATTTCGGTTTAAATTATTATTGGGCCTTTTTGAAAAAAAAAAAATGTAGAAATTTCGTCTAAATTGTCGATTTTTTGGGCTTAGTCGCAAAAAAAGAGGAAAAAAAGTAGGGAAAAAATGTCTAATGTCGATTTTTTGGGCTTAGTCCAAAAAAGAAAAAATGTAGAAATATGTCTAATGTCGATTTTTTGGGCTTTTGAGCAAAAACGAAAAAATTGAAATTTTTTCTAAGTTTTTTAGGTAGGGGTTCGAAGTTTAAAAAAAGTCTTCCAATATGCTTAGAATGAATTTCGGCTATAAATATAAGTTTATCGACTAAGTTTCATTATGTATTGAATTTTGTTGGGCTTTTAAAAATTTTTTGGGCTTAGTTTTAAGAATCCTAAGCTGCCCCAAAAACCTAGTGAACCCAAAAAAAACGACTTCTACGATCACTTGGGTTAGGTCGCACGATTGGCGTATTTTTGTACTTTTACGCCATAGGAGGGGTAGTTTGCCGGGTTTAAAAAAACAAAGTCTTCCAATATGCTGGGGGACTGTATTTCGGCTTTTAATATAAGTTTATCGACTGTTTCAAAATTTTATATTGAATTTTGTTGACTTTTTAAAAATTTTTGGCATTAGTCGACAAAAAAGGAAAAAAATTGAAATTTTTGATAAGTGTCTATTTTTTACTTAGCCGCAAAAAAAAAAGAAAAAAATTTTAGAAATTTTGCCCAATGTCGATTTTTTACCCTTTCCCCAAAAAAGAAAAAAATTGAACATTTTTCTAAGTTTTTTGAGGTTTGATTTTCGGCTAAAAAATTTTGTGAAATTTTTAAAGAATTCCCAAGCTGCCGCAAAAAACCCCTGGAAAACCCCAAAAAAAAACGACTTTACGATCACTCAGTTTAGGTCGCACGATTGGCGTATTTTTGTACTTTACGCTATAGGGGCAGGTAGTTTGCCTGAAGGAAAAAAAAAACAAAGTCTTCCAATATGCTCAGTACATGAATTTCGGCTTTAAATTATTTTGGGCCCGGGCGAAAAAATTGGGGGAAATTTTGTTTAAAAAGTCGATTTTGGACTTAGTCGCAAAAAAGAGAAAATGGGGAAAATATGTCTAAGTGTCGATTTTTTGGGCTTAGTCGAAAAAAAGGAGAAAAATGAGAAAATATGTCTGCGCCCATTTTTAATTTTGGAGCAAAAAAAGAAAAAAAATTGGGAAATTTTTTTTAAGTTTTTCAGGTAGTGTTCGGGAAATTGAAAAATAGTCTTCCCCAAAATGCTTAACAATAATTTTGGGTGTAAATATAAGTTTATCGGGCTAAGTTTCATTATAAATTGAATTTTGTTGGACTTTTAAAATTTTTTTGGGCTTAGTTTCAACGAACCCGCTGCCGCAAAAACCTAGGAACCCAAAAAAAAGACTTTTTCGATCACTCCCGATTAGGCGCACGATTGGCGTATTTTTTTACTTTTTCGCCATAGGAGCAGGTAGTTTGCTCGTAGTTGAAAAAAAAATAACAAAGTCTTCCAATATGCTCAGGACAAATTTTTTTTTAAAATTTTTTTGAATTTGGGGCGAAAATGTAGAAATTTTGTTTTAAATGTCGATTTTTGGGCCTTTGTCCAAAAAAGAGAAAAATGGGGGGTTGGGTTCCGGGGCGATTTTTGGACTTTTTGTCGCAAAACGAGAAAAATGTAGAAAATATTCAAGGGGTCGATTTTGACCTTTTGGGGCAAAAACGAAAAAATTTTTTTTATTTTACAGGAGTTGTGGGGAAAAAGTTTTGCCATGGCCGAACATCTTCCCCCGTCAAACGACGTACCAAAACGGGTGAGTAAAAAAATTTCATTATTTAATGAAACATTTTTTATGTAAAAAAATTCCAGGACAATGCAAGCTTTACCAAAGCACTGGTCAACAAAAGAGCAAAAAACGATAAAAGATTTTCATGTCTGCGCTGAACCGCCTTCGGGACCCAAATTCGAGACGAAGCTCAACGAGAGGTACCGGGGAAGAAAAAAAAAATGGTGAGACCGCCGACGATGATGATAAAATGATGACGAGGAGGCCGATGCCGAAGCGGAAAAGAACGAGCGCAACTGGAGTTGGGCGTGGAGAAGAAGAAAAAAAGACCGCTGAGAAGGAGAAGAAGGGAAAAGACAATCTGTTTTTAAAAAGTGATGAGGAAGAATTCTTAATTTTTTGAAACAT
>NW_027046588.1:0-23275 GCF_025399875.1 Dalotia coriaria | reverse complement strand
AAAAAAATTTTTTTGCTTCTATTTGAACGATTTCAACGATTAAAATGTTTGAAAATGCTTTTTTTTAAGAAAACACCCTTTTTTAAAGGTTTTAAAACCCTGCGCGCGAAAAAACCAAAAAAAAACGACAAAATTTTTTATTCGTTTTTTTTTAAATTTTTCCCTTTTTGAACTTTCCCAACGACCAAAATTTGGGTTTTAAAATTTTGGGCTTTTATTTTTAAAACGGAGGGTTTTGGGGGGGAGGGGGTTTTTTGGGGGCTTTTTAAAGGGGTAAAACCAACCCCCCCATAAAAACGGTTTTTTATTATTCGGTTTTTAAAAAAGCCTAAAACGTTTTCCGATCTAAAAGGGCGAAAATGTTATTTTGGAAAAAGGAGCCGTTTTGGGGTTTTTAAATCTGCGTTTTAACGCGTAAAAACATAAAACGCCCGGTTTTTTAATTTTCGTTTTATTTGTTCTTTTTGAACTTTCGGCGACCCAAAAATGCTTGAAAATTTTTTTAGCAAAACAGCCTTTGGGGGCCCAATATGCTTTTTTAACGCGAAAAACCAAAAAAACGACAAAATTTTTATTATTCGTTTTTTAAATTTGCTTTTTGAACGATTTTAACGTTTAAAATGGTTAAAAATGCTTTTTAAGCAAAAAAAAGCCGTTTTGGGGGGCTTTAATCTGCAACGCGAAAAACAAAAAAAAACGACAAATTTTTTATTATTCTTTTTTATTAATATTCTTCTATTTGAAGATTTAAACGATAAAATCTTGAAAATGCTTTTTTTTAGCAAAACAGCCGTTTTGAGTTTTAAAAATTTGCTTTTTTAACGCGTAAAACAAAAAAAAAAACGACGAAATTTTTATTATTCTTTTTTTATTAATTTGCGTTATTTGAACGTTTTCCCCAACGCCCAAAACTTGAAATGCTTTTACGGCAAAAAGCACTTTTTTAAAACTTTCTTTTTAACGAAAACGCGAAAAACGGCATAAAACGACAAATTTTTTATATTTTCGTTTTTTTTTTTAAATACTTCTTTTTGGGGCGTTTCCGATCTAAAAGGGCGAAAATGATTAAAGCAAAACAGCCGTTTTTTTAAAATCGCGTTTTTCCCGCGAAAACAGCATAAAACGGGGGGTTTTTATTATTCGTTTTTATTAATTTTTGCTTCTATTTGAACTTTTAAACGATCTAAAATGCTTGAAAATGCTTTTTTTTAGCAAAACAACTTTTTTTAAACTTTAATCTGCGTTTAAACGCGAAAAACCCAACATAAAACGACGAAATTTTTTATTCTTTTTTTAAAAATTTTGCTCTGTTGAACGATTTCAAGACCCTCTTGAAAATGCTTTTTTTTAGCAAAATAGCCTTTTTGAGCTTTAATCTGCGTTTTAACGCGTAAAACCATAAAAGGGCAAATTTTTTTATTATTCGTTTTTTTTAAAAACTTCTTTTTGGAACGTTTTTCAATGACCCAAATGCTTGAAAAATGCAAAAAAGGCGACTTTTTGGAGCTTTAATTTTCTTTTAAAAAGGGGCGGTAAAACACCCCAAAAACAGGGAAATTTTTTATTATTCGTTTTTTTTAAAATATTGCGTCTATTTGAAGGGTTTTCAACGAAAAAAATGTTTTAAAAATGCTTTTTTTTAGCAAAACGGGTTTTTGAGCATAATCCCTTTTTAACGCGTAAAACAGCATAAAACGACGAATTTTTATTATTCGTTTTGTGTATTATTTAGCGGTTTCAACGATCCTACCGCGTCGCGAAATGATTTATTTTAGCAAAACAGCACGTTTTTGATTTTAATCACCGATTTAACGCGTAAACCTCGCTTGACAGATTACGTAGTGTTTTATTAATGTAGCTATTTGAACGGTAGCAAGCTAAAATGCTTAAGAAAATGTTTATTTTAGCGGCGAAACAGCACGTTTTGAGAACTTTAATCTGCGTTTTAACGCGTAAAACCGGCGCCAACGACAGAATTTTGTGTCGCGTAAATATTTAAAATAAACAGAACGGTAACAGTCTAAAATGCTTGAAAATGATTATTTTAGCAAAACAGCGTTTTAGGCTTTAATCTGCGTTTAACGCGGAAAACAACAAAAACAAAGTACGCATTTATTCGTTTTTATTAATATTTATTTAGAACGATTTCAACGATCTAGTAGCATCGCTACATTTGTAGCAAAACAGCACGTTTTGGGCTATAATCTGCGTTTGCTTGAAACAATAAAGCAGCAATTTTATATTATTCGTTTTTATTAGCCAGCGCTTCTATTTGGGAGCGTTTCAGCGTTCTAAATGGCAGCGGTATTTAGCAAAACGGCATTTTGAGCTTTAATATGCGTTTAAACGCGTAGAGCAACATAAAAACGACGAAATTTTATTATTCGTTTTTATTAATATTGCTTCTATTTGAACGATTTCAACGTTCTAAAACCGCGAAAATGCTTATTTAAGCGAAACAGCACGTTTGAGCTTTAATCACGATTTGACGCGGCAGCATAAAACGACGAAAATTTTTATTTTTTTTTTGTTAAAATTTTTTTTGAACGATTTAACTTTAAAATGTTTTTAAAATTTAAGAAAAAAGCGTTTTTTTTAATTCTTTTTTAATTTTTAAAAATTTTTTCAAAAATTTGTTTATTTAAAAAAACTTTTGGGTTAAAGGGTTTTATTTTAAAAAAAAACGGATTTTTAATTCGTTTAAAAGAAAAAAAAAGACGTTTTTTAATTTTTCTTTTTTTAAATTTTTTTAAAACGATTTAAAGAAAAATGCTTAAAAGTTTTAGCAACAGCACGTTTTGAGCTTTAATCTGCGTTTAACGCAACAGCATAAAAACGACAAAATTTTATTATTTGTTTTTATTAATATTGGTCTATTTGAACGATTTCAACGATTAAAATGCTTGAAAATGTTATTTTAGCAAAACAGCACGTTTTGAGTTTAATTGCGTTTTACGCGAAACAGCATAAACGACGAATTTTATTATTCGTTTTTATTAATATTGCTTCTATTTGAACGATTTCAACGATCTAAAATGCTTGAAAATGCTTATTTTAGCAAAACAGCACGTTTTGAGCTTAATCTGCGTTTAACGCGTAAAACACATAAAAACGACGAATTTTTATTATTTGTTTTTATTAATATTGCGTCTATTTGAACGATTTCAACGATCTAAAACGCTTGAAAATGCTTATTTTAGCAAAACAGCACGTTTTGAGCTTTAATCTGCGTTTTAACGCGTAAAACAGCATAAAAACGACGAAATTTTTATTATTCGTTTTTATTAATATTGCTTCTATTTGAACGATTTCAACGATCTAAAATGCTTGAAAATGCTTATTTTAGCAAAACAGCACGTTTTGAGCTTTAATCTGCGTTTTAACGCGTAAAACAGCATAAAAACGACGAATTTTTATTATTCGTTTTTATTAATATTGCGTCTATTTGAACGATTTCAACGATCTAAAATGCTTGAAAATGCTTATTTTAGCAAAACAGCACGTTTTGAGCTTGAATCTGGTTTAACGCGTAAAACAAACAAAAAAAACGCCGACATTTTTATTATTTGTTTTTATTAATATTGCGTCTATTTGAACGATTTCAACGATCTAAAACGCTTGAAAATGTTTTATTTAGCAAAACAGCACGTTTTGAGTTTTAATCTGCGTTTTAACGCGTAAAACAGCATAAAAACGACGAATTTTATTATTCCTTTTTATTAATATTGTTTCTATTTGAACGATTTCAACGATCAAAAAACGTTTGAAAATGCTTATTTTAGCAAAACAGCACGTTTTGAGTTTTAATCTGCGTTTTAACGCGTAAAACAGCATAAAAACGACAAATTTTTTTATTATTCCTTTTTATTAATATTGCTTCTATTTGAACGATTTCAACGATCTAAAATGCTTGAAAATGCTTATTTTAGCAAAACAGCACGTTTTGAGCTTTAGTCGCGTTTCAACGCGTAAAACAGCATAAAAACGACGAAATTTTTTTATTATTCGCTTTTTATTAATATTGCGTCTATTTAAAACGATTTCAACGATCTAAAATGCTTGAAAAATGATTATTTTAGAAAAAACAGCACGTTTTGAGCTATAACTGCGTTTTATCGCGAAAACAGCATAAAACGACAAATTTTTTTATTATTCGTTTTTATTAATATTGCTTTATTTGAACGATTTCAACGATCTAAAATGCTTGAAAATGATTATTTTAGCAAAACAGCACGTTTTGAGTTTTAATCTGCGTTTAACGCGTAAAACAGCATAAAAACGACGAATTTTTATCATTCTTTTTTATTAATATTGCTTCTATTTGAACGATTTCAACGAGCCAAATGCTTGAAAATGTTTATTTTAGCAAAACAGCACGTTTTGAGTTTAATCGCTTTTTAACGCGTAAAACAGCATAAAAACGACGAAATTTTTATTATTCGTTTTTATTAATATTGCGTCTATTTGAACGATTTCAACGATCAAAAAATGCTTGAAAATGATTATTTTAGCAAAACAGCACGTTTTGAGCTTTAATCTGCGTTTTAACGCGTAAAACAGCATAAAACGACGAAATTTTTATTATTCGTTTTTATTAATATTGTTTATTTCAACGATTTCAACGATCTAAAATGCTTGAAAATGCTTATTTTAGAAAAAACAGCACGTTTTGAGTTTTAATCTGCGTTTAAACGCGTAAAACAGCATAAAAACGACAAAATTTGTATTATTCGTTTTTTATTAATATTGCGTCTATTTGAAGGGATTTCAACAATCTAAAAATTTTTGAAAATGCTTATTTTAGCAAAAAGACGTTTTGAGCTTTAATTTGCTTTTTAACGCGTAAAACAGCAAAAAAAACGACGAAATTTTTTTTTCGTTTTTATTAATATTGGTCTATTTGAACGATTTCAACGATCTAAAATGCTTTAAAAAATGCTCATTTTAGCAAAAAAGGCACGTTTTGAGTTTTTAATCTGCGTTGTAACGCGTAAAACAGCAAAAAAACGACGAAATTTTTATTATTCGTTTTTATTAATATTGGTCTATTTGAACGATTTCAACGATCTAAAATGCTTGAAAATGCTTATTTTAGCAAAACAGACGTTTTGAGCTATAATCTGCGTTTTAACGCGTAAAACAGCATAAAAACGACGAATTTTTTTATTATTCGTTTTTATTAATATTGCGTCTATTTGAACGATTTCAACGATCTAAAATGCTTAAAATGCTTTATTTTAGCAAACAGCACGTTTTGAGCTTTTAATCTGCGTTTTAACGCGTAAAACAGCATAAAACGGCGAATTTTTTATTATTCTTTTTTAAATATGCTTCTATTTGAACGATTTCAACGATCTAAAATGCTTGAAAATGCTTATTTTAGCAAACAGCACGTTTTGAGCTTTAATCTGCGTTTTAACGCGTAAAAACAAAACGACAAAATTTTTATTATTTGTTTTTTATTAATATTGCGTCTATTTGAACGATTTCAACGATATAAAATGCTTGAAAATGATTATTTTAGCAAAACAGCACGTTTTGAGCTTTAATCTGCGTTTTACGCGAAACAGCATAAAAACGACGAATTTTTTATTATTCGTTTTTATTAATATTGCTTCTATTTGAACGATTTCAACGATCTAAAATGCTTGAAAATGCTTATTTTAGCAAAACAGCACGTTTTGAGCTTGAATCTGCGTTTTAACGCGTAAAACAAACAAAAAAACGACGACATTTTTATTATTTGTTTTTATTAATATTGCGTTTATTTGAACGTTTTCAACGATCTAAAATGCTTGAAAAGTTTTTTTTAGCAAAACAGCACGTTTTGAGAATCTGCTTTTTAACGCAAAACAGCTAAAACGACGAATTTTTTATCATTCTTTTTTATTATTGTTTATTTGAACATTTCAACGATCTAAAATGTTTAAAAATGTTAAGCAAAACAGCACGTTTTGAGCTTTAATCTGCGTTTTAAGCGAAAACAGATAAAACGACGAAATTTTATTATTCGTTTTTATTAATATTGCGCCTATTTGAACGATTTCCAACGACCTAAAATGCTTGAAAATGCTTTTTTTAGCAAAACAGCACGTTTTGAGCTTTAATCTGCTTTTTAACGCGTAAAACAGCAAAAAAAACGACGAATTTTTATTATTCGTTTTTTTTAAATTTGCTTCTATTTGAGCGATTTCAACGATCTAAAATGCTTAAAATGTTTATTTTGGCAAAACAGCACTTTTGAGTTTAATCTGCGTTTAACGCGTAAAACAGCAAAAAAACACGAATTTTTTATTTTTCTTTTTTTAATATTGCGCTATTTGAAGATTTCAACGATCTAAAATGCTGAAAAGGCTTATTTTGCAAAACAGCACATTTTGAGTTTAACCGCGTTTTAACGCGTAAAACAGCAAAAAAAACGAAAATTATTCGTTTTTTTAATATTGTTTCTATTTGAACAACTTCAACGATCTGAATGCTAAAATGCTTATTTTGCAAAACAGCACGTTTTGAGCTTTAATCGCTTTAAACGCGTAAAACAGCATAAAACGGAATTTATTACGTTTTTATTAATATTGCTTCTATTTGAACGTTTACAACATCATAAAAGATTTAAATGTCTTATTTTATAAAATCGCCGTTTTGACGTTTAACGCGAACGCGTAAAACATATTTACAAAACGAAATTTTATTATTCGTTTATTTTATTTAACGTCTATTTCAAATTTCAACGACAAATTGTTATTTTATTTTAGCAAAACAGCACTTTTGACTATAACTGCGTTTTAACGCGTGAAAGTTATTAAAACGACAATTTTTATTATTCGTTTTATAATATTGCTTCTATTTGAACGATTTCAAACGACTAAAATGCTTGAAAATGATTTTTATTAATATTGCGTCTATTTTAACTGATTTAACGCTAAATAAGCATAAAAACGACGAATTTTATTATTCGTTTTATTAATTGCTTATTTGAACGATTTCAACAGCTAAAATGCTTGAAATTTATTTTAGAAAACAGCACGTTTTAGCAACGCGTTTAACGCGTAAAAAGCAAAAGAAATTTTTTTATTCGTTTTATTAATATTGCGTCTATTGAACGTTTAAACGTCTAAAACAAAAATGTTATTTTAAAAACGGATTTTGGTTTTTAAAATTTTTTTTTTTTTTTTTTTTTTTTTTTTTTTTTTTTTTAAAAAAAAAAAAGGGGTTTTTTTTCAAAAAAAATTTTTTTTTTTTTTAAAAAAAAAAAAAAAAATTTTTTTTTTGTTTTATTTTTTTAAAAAAAATTTTTTTAAAAAAAAAAATTTTTTTTTTTAAAAAAAAGGGTTTTAACTTTTTTTTCCAAAAAAAAAAAAATTTTTTTTTTTTTTTTTTCCCCCCCTTTTTTTTCCTTTTTTTTTAAAAAAAAAAAAAAATTTTTTTTTTTTCCCCCTTTAAAAAAAAAAAAAAAAATTTTTTTTTTTTTTTTAAATTTCCCTTTTAAAAGAAAAAAAATTTTTTTTTTAAAAAACCCCTTTTTTAAAAAAACCCCTTTTTAAAAAAAAATTTTTTAAAATTTTTTTTAAAAAAATTTTTTTTTTTTTTTAAATTTTTTAAAGGGAAAAAAAAATTTTTTTCCGCAAAAAATTTTTTTTAAAAAAAAAGGGGAAAAAAATTTTAAAAAAAACCAAAAAAATTTTTTTTTTTGTTTTTTTTAAAATTTTTCCCAAAAAATTTAAAAAAAAATTTTTTGGGGTTTTTTTCCCCCCCAAAAAAATTTTCCCCAAAACCTTTTTTTTTTAAAACCCAAAAAAAGGTTTTTTTTTTTTTTTTTAAAAAAAGGTTTTTTTTTAAAAACCAAAATTTTTTTAATTTTTTAAAAAGGAAAAAAAAGGTTTTTTTTTTTAAAACGTTTTTTTAAATTTTTTAAATTTTTTTTTTTTTTTTTTTTTTAAAAAAGCCCTTTTTTAAAATTTTTTTGGGGAAAAAATTTTGGAAAATTTTTTTTTTTTAAAAAAAAATTTCCAAAAAAAAAATTTTTTTTTTTTTAAAATGCTTTTTTTGAAAAAAAAATTTTTTCCGGGTTTTTTAAAAAAAAAAAATTTTTTTTTTTTTAAAAAATTTTTCCAAAAATTTTTTTTTTTTAAAAAAAAATTTTTTTTTTTAAAAACCCAAAAAAAAAATTTTTTTTAAAAAAACAAAAAATTTTTTTTTTTTAAAAAAAATTTTTTTTGGCCCCCCAAAAAAAAGGGTTTTTTTTTTTAAAACCCCCTTTTTTTAAAATTTTGGGGTTTTTTTAAAAAAAAAAGGGAAATTTTAATTTTTTTTTAAAAAAAAAAACAAAATTTTTTTTTTTTTAAAATTTTTTTAAAAACCCCGGGAAAAAAAATTTTAAAAAGGAAAAATTTAAAAAAAAAAATTTTTTTTTTTTTTTTTTAAAAAAAAAAAAAAATTTTTTTTGTTTTTTTTTTAAAAAATTTTTTAAAAAAAATTTTTTTTTAAAAAGGTTTTTTTAAAAAAAACCCAAAATTTTTAATTTTTTTTTTTAAAAAAAGAAAAAAAATTTTTAAAATTTTTTTTTTTTTTCCCCCCTTTTTTTTAAAACTTTTTTAAAAAAAATTTTTTAAAAAAAAAATTTTTTTTTTTCCCTTTTTTTTTAAAAAAAAAAAAAAGTTTTTTTTTTTTAAAAAATTTTTTTTTTGGGTTTAAAAAAAAAGAAAAAAAAAATTTTTTATTATTCGTTTTTTTAATAGTTTTATTTGAACGATTTCAACGACCCAAAATGCTTGAAAATGTTATTTTAGCAAAACAGCAGTTTTGAGTTTTAAGCGTTTAACGCGTAAAACGCATAAAACGACGAAATTTTTATATTCTTTTTTTTATTTTAAATATTGCTTCGATTTGAACGATTTCAACGATCTAAAATGCTTAATATTATTTTAGCAAAAAGCACGTTTGGTTTTAATCTGCGATTTAACGCGTAAAACAGCATAAAAACGACGAATTTTATTATTCGTTTTTATTAATATTGCCTTTTGAATTTAACGATTTCTAAAATGCTTGAAAATGCTTATTTTAGCAAAACAGCACGTTTTGAGTTTTTAATCTGCGTTTAACGCGTAAAACAGCATAAAAACGACGAAATTTTTATTATTCGTTTTTATTAATATTGCGTCTATTTGAACGATTTCAACGATCTAAAATGCTTGAAAATGATTATTTTAGCAAAACAGCAGTTTTGAGCTTTAATCTGCGTTTTAACGCGTAAAACAGCAAAAAAACGACGAAATTTTTATTATTCGTTTTTATTAATATTGCGTCTATTTGACGATTTAACGATCTAAAATGCTTGAAAATCTTATTTTAAAGCATCGTTAGAGCTTTAATCTGCGTTTAACTGCGTAACAGCATAAAAACGACGAAATTCTTATTATTCGTTTTATTAATATTCGCATTTGAGATTTCAATCTGATTAAAATGCGTAAAAATGCATAAAAACAGCAATTTTTATTATTCTGTTTTAAGTAAAACGCATTAAAGCGAATTTTTATTATTCGTTTTTAATAATGTTTATTTTGAACGATTACAACGTTTTAGATTTAATGTTTTTAACGCAAAACAGCACGTTTTGAGTTTTAATCGATTTAATTCGTAAAAGATAAATCGATTTTTAATGTTTCAATAAAATGCTTTAAAGATTTTAAGCAAAAATGCTTAAATGTTTATTTTAGCAATCTCCCGTTTTGACGCGTATAACTGCATTAAAACGCGAAAACATGTATTAATCGATTAAATTTTTTATTTATTCGATTTTATATATTACATTTGAACGATTTAACGATTATGCTTGAAAATTAAGCAAACAGCACGTTTTGAGCTTTAATCTGCGTTTTAACGCGTAAAACACAAAAACGACGAAATTTTTTTTATTCGTTTTTATTAATATTGCGTCTATTTGAACGATTTCAACGATCTAAAATGCTTGAAAATGCTTATTTTAGCAAAACAGCACGTTTTGAGTTTTAATCTGCGTTTAACGCGTAAACAGCATAAAACGACGAAATTTTTATTATTCGTTTTTATTAATATTGCGTCTATTTGAACGATTTCAACGATCTAAAATGCTTGAAAATGCTTATTTTAGCAAAACAGCACGTTTTGAGCTTTTAATCTGCGTTTTAACGCGTAAAACAGCATAAAAACGACGAAATTTTTATTATTCGTTTTTATTAATATTGCGTCTATTTGAACGATTTCAACGATCTAAAATGCTTGAAAATGCTTATTTTAGCAAAACAGCACGTTTTGAGCTTTAATCTGCGTTTTAACGCGTAAAACAGCATAAAACGACGAAATTTTTATTATTCGTTTTTATTAATATTGCTTCTATTTGAACGATTTCAACGATCTAAAATGCTTGAAAATGCTTATTTTAGCAAAACAGCACGTTTTGAGCTTAATCTGCGTTTTAACGCGTAAAACAGCTAAAAACGACGAATTTTTATTATTCGTTTTTATTAATATTGCTTCTATTTGAACGATTTCAACGATCTAAAATGCTTGAAAATGTTATTTTAGCAAAACAGCACGTTTTGAGTTTTAATCTGCGTTTTAACGCGTAAAACAGCATAAAACGACGAAATTTTATTATTCGTTTTTATTAATATTGCGAATTTTACGTTAACGATAAAATTCTTGAATTTATTTTGTTTTTATAAATGCTTAGTTAATTTCATACGCGTAAAAGTTAAAATGGATTTACTTTAAAATATCTTTATTTATTTAATCTGTTTAACGTATTCAATGTTGAAACGCGTATTTTAATATCGATTTTGTAAAATTTTATTTTAACACTTAAACGTAAAATCGATATATTTTTATAATTAAACCGTTTTTTATATTGATTCGTATTTAACGATTTCAACGATAAAATGCTTGAAAATTTTATTTACATATGCATTTATAGCTTATTGCGTTTTAACGCTAAAAGCTGAAAAACATTTTATACGATAATTATTATTTCGTCTTTTAATCGTTTCAACGATCAAAATCTAAAATGCGAAATTTTAAAATCGTTTTTGAAACTTTACTGTTTAACGGTAAATGCAAAACGAAAAATTTTATTATTTTTTTTTATTAATATTTTTATTTGAACGATTTCAACGAAAAATGCTTGAAAAGATTAATTTTAGAAAACAGCGTTTTATTATATTCGCGTTTAACGTTTAACACATAAAATCGAAAATTCTTATTTTCTTTTTATTAATATTGCGTCTATTTGAACGGATTTCAACGATAAAAACTTAAAAGCTTATTTTTAGCATAATCAGCTTTTATTAATCTTGCGTTTTAACGCGTAAACAGCATAAAACGAAAATTTTTATTATTGTTTTATTAATATTGCGTCATTTAAGATTTCAACGATCTAATCTTGAAAAGCTTATTTTAAAAACACACGTTTTGATTTAATCTTTTTAACTGAAACATTAAAACGATCAAACGTTTTATTATTGTTTTAAATTTATTGCGTCTATTTGAAACGATTTCATGATCTAAAATGCTTTAAAAGCTTATTTTACTAAAAAGCACGTTTTGAGTTTTCTGCGTTTTAACCGTAAAACAGCATAAAACGACAATTTTTATTTTCGTTTTTATAATATTGCGTCTATTTAAACGATTTCAACGATCTAAAATGCTTGAAAATGCTTATTTTAGCAAAACAGCACGTTTTGAGTTTAATCTGCGTTTTAACGCGTAAAACAGCATAAAAAGACGAATTTTTGTTATTCGTTTTATTAATATTGCTCATTTGAACGATTTCAACGATCTAAAATGCTTGAAAATGCTTATTTTAGCAAAACAGCACGTTTTGAGCTTTAATCTGGTTTTAACGGTAAAACAGCATAAAACGACAAAATTTTTATTATTCGTTTTTATTAATATTGCTTCTATTTGAACGATTTAACGATCTAAATGCTTGAAAATGCTTATTTTGCAAAACAGCACGTTTTGAGCTTTTAATCTTGCGTTTTAACGCGTAAAACAGCATAAAACGACGAATTTTTATTATTCGTTTTTATTATTTGCGTCTATTTGAACGATTTCAACGATCTAAAATGCTTGAAAATGATTATTTTAGCAAAACAGCACGTTTTGAGTTTTAATCTGCGTTTTACGCGTAAAACAGCATAAAAACGACGAAATTTTTATTATTCGTTTTTATTAATATTGCGTCTATTTGAACGATTTCAACGATCTAAAATGCTTGAAAATGCTTATTTTAGCAAAACAGCACGTTTTGAGTTTTAATCTGCGTTTTAACGCGTAAAAAGCTAAAACGACGAATTTTTATTATTGTTTTTATTAAATTGCTTCTATTTGAACGATTTTAGCGATCTATATGCTTGAAAATGCTTATTTTAGCAAAACAGCACGTTTTGAGATTTTAATCTGCGTTTTACGCGTAAACAGCATAAAACGACGAATTTTATTATTCGTTTTTATTAATAATGCGTCTATTTGAACGATTTAACGATGCTAAAATGCTTGAAATGTTATTTTAGAAACAGCACGTTTTGAGTTTTTAATCTGCGTTTTAACGCGTAAAACAGCATAAAAGACGAATTTTTATATTATTGATTTTTTTAATATTGCTTCTATTTGAACGATTTCAACGTTATAAATGCTTGAAAATGCTTATTTTAGCAAAACAGCACGTTTTGAGTTTTAATTCTGGTTTTAACGCGTAAAACAGCATAAAAACGACGAATTTTTTTATTCGTTTTTATTAATATTGCTTTTGAACGATTTCAACGATTTAAAATGCTTGAAAATGCTTATTTTATGCAAAACAGCACGTTTTGAGCTTTAATCTGCGTTTTAACGCGTAAAACAGCTATAAAAACGACATTTTTATTATTCGTTTTTATTATTATTAGCGTCTATTTGAACGATTTAACGATCTAAAATGCTTGAAATGCTTATTTAAAAACAGCACGTTTTGAGCTTTTAATCTGCGTTTTAACGCGTAAAACAGCATAAATGACGAATTTTTATTTCGTTTTTATTAATATTGCTTATTTGAACGATTTCAACGATCTAAAATTGCTTGAAAATGCTTATTTAGCAAAACGCACGTTTTGAGCTTTAATCTGGTTTTAACGCGTAAAACAGCATAAAACGACGAAATTTTATTATTCGTTTTTATTAATATTGCTTCTATTTGAACGATTTCAACGATTTAAAATGCTTGAAAATTTATTTTAAAAGCACGTTTTAGCATTAATCTGCGTTTTAACGCGTAAAACAGCATAAAACTGACGAATTTTTATTACGTTTTTATTAATATTGCTTCTATTTGAAACGATTTCAACGATTTAAAATGCTTGAAAATGCTTATTTTAGCAAAACAGCACGTTTTGAGCTTTTAATCTGCGTTTTAACGCGTAAAACAGCATAAAAACGACGAAATTTTTATTATTCGTTTTTAATATATTGCGTCTATTTGAACGATTTCAACGATCTAAAATGCTTGAAAATTATTATTTTAAGCAAAACAGCACGTTTTGAGCTTTAATCTGCGTTTTAACGCGTAAAACAGCATAAAACGACGAATTTTTATTATTCGTTTTTATTAATATTGCTTCTATTTGAACGATTTCAACGATCTAAAATGCTTGAAAATGCTTATTTTAGCAAAACAGCACGTTTTGAGTTTAATCTGCGTTTTAACGCGTAAAACAGCATAAAACGACGAAATTTTTAATTATTCGTTTTTATTAATATTGCGTCCATTTGAAACGATTTCAACAATCTAAAATGCTTGAAAATGATTATTTTAGCAAAACAGCACGTTTTGAGCTTTAATCGCGTTTTAACGCGTAAAACAGCATAAAACGACGAATTTTTATTATTCGTTTTTATTAATATTGCTTCTATTTGAACGATTTCAACGATTTAAAAATGCTTGAAAATGCTTATTTTAGCAAAACAGCACGTTTTGAGCTTTTAATCTGCGTTTTAACGCGTAAAACAGCATAAAAACGACGAAATTTTTATTATTCGTTTTATTAATATTGCTTCTATTTGAAACTATTTCAACGATTTAAAATGCTTGAAAATGCTTTATTTTAGCAAAAACAGCACGTTTTGAGATTAATCTGCGTTTTAACGCGAAACAGCATAAAAACGACGAAATTTTATTATCGTTATTTATTAATATTGCTTCTTATTTGAACGATTTCAACGATTTAAAATGCTTGAAAATGCTTATTTTAGCAAAACAGCACGTTTTGAGCTTTAATCTGGTTTTAACGCGTAAACAGCATAAAACGACGAAATTTTATTTTTCCCGTTTTATAAATATTGCGTCTATTTGAAGGGATTCCAACGATCTAAAATGCTTTGAAAATGTTTATTTTAGCAAAACAGCACGTTTTGAGCTTTAATCTGCGTTTTAACGCGTAAACAGCATAAAAACGACGAATTTTATTATTCGTTTTTATTAATATTGCGTCTATTTGAACGATTTCAACGATCTAAAATGCTTGAAAATGCTTATTTTAGCAAAACAGCACGTTTTGAGTTTAATCTGCGTTTTAACGCGTAAAACAGCGTAAAACGGCGAATTTTTTCTTATTCGTTTTTATTAATATTGCGTCTATTTGAACGATTTCAACGATCTAAAATGCTTGAAAATGCTTATTTTAGCAAACAGCACGTTTTGAGTTTTAATCTGCGTTTTAACGCGTAAAACAGCATAAAAACGACGAATTTTTATTATTCGTTTTTATTAATATTGCTTCTATTTGAACGATTTCAACAAATCTAAAATGCTTGAAAATGCTTATTTTAGCAAAACAGCACGTTTTGAGTTTTAATCTGCGTTTTAACGCGTAAAACAGCATAAAAAAACGACGAAATTTTATTATCTGTTTTTATTAAATACGGGTCTATTTGAACGCATTTCCAACGATCTAAAACGCTTGAAAATGCTGTTCTAGCAAACAGCACGTTTTGAGCTTAATCTGCTTAACGCGTAAAACAGTATAAAAACGACGAATTTTTTATTATTCGTTTTTATTACTATTGCGGCCTGGCTTCTGACCGATTTCAACGTGATCTAAAATGCTTGAAAATGCTTATTTTAGCAAAACAGCACTTTTGAGCTAAACGCAGTTTTAACGCGTAAAACAGCATAAACGACGAAATTTTTTATTATCGCTGGGTTTTATTAATATTGCGTCTATTTGAACGATTTCAACGATCTAAAAATGCTTGAAAATGATTATTTTAGCAAAACAGCTTCGTTTTGAGCTTTAATCTGCGTTTAACGCGTAAACAGCATAAAAACGACGAATTTTTTTGCTGGCTCAGTTTTATTAATATTGCGTCTATTTGGAACGATTTCCAACGATCTAAAATGCTTGGAAAATGATTTTTAGCAAAACAGCACGTTTTGAGCTTAATCTGCATTTTAACGCGTAAAAACAGCATAAAAACGACGAATTTTATTATTCGCTTTTATTAATATTGGTTTCATTTGAACGATTTCAACGATCTAAAATGCTGGAAAATGTTTACTTTAGCAAAACAGCACGTTTTGCTTTCAATCTGCGTTTTAACGCGTAAAATGTTACAAAACACAAATTTTTATTATTCGTTTTTATTGTTATTGCTTCTATTTGAACGATTTCAAACGCATCTAAAATGCTTGAAAATGATTATTTTAAACAGCACGTTTTGAGCATTAATCTGCGTTTTAACGCAAACAGCATAAAAACGACGAAATTTTATTATTCGTTTCTTATTAATATTGCGTCTATTTTGAACGATTTCAACGATCTAAAATGCTTGAAAATGCTTATTCTAGCAAAAAACAGTTAATGTTTTGAGTTTAATCTGCGTTTTTAAGGCAAAAAGCGTATAAAAATCGACGAATTTTTTATTATTCGTTTTATTAATATTGCGTCTATTTGACCGATTTCAACGATCTAAATGCTTGAAATGCTTATTTTGTGCTAAAACAGCACTTTTGAGCTTAAATCTGCGCGTTTTAACGCGTAAACAGCATAAAAACGACGAAATTTTCATATTCGTTTTTGCCAATATTGTGCCCATTTGAACGATTTCAACGATCTAAAAATGCTTTCGATAAATGATTATTTTAGCACGTTTTGATGACCCGCGTTTAACGCGTAAAATGTTACAAAACACGAATTTTTTATTATTCGTTTTATTAATACGTTTCTGGCTCTGGAACGATTTCAACGATTCAAAATGCTTGAAATGCTTATTTTAGCAAAACAGCACGTTTTGAGCTTCTTTTAATCTGCGTTTTAACGCGTAAAACAGCATAAAAAAACGACGAAATTTTATTATTCGTTTTTATTAATATTATGCTCACTTGAACGATTTCAACGATCTGTGCTTTTGGAAAATGATTATTTGTGCTAAAACAGCTTCGTTTTGAGCTTTTAATCTGCGTTTAACGCGCGTAAAACAGCATAAACGACGAATTTTTGCCATTCGCTTTCGGCCGTTACGTTTCATTTGAACGATTTCGACCCAGATTTAAATGCTGAAAATGCTTACCGCAGTGTCGTTAATGTTTTGAGTTTAATCTGCGTTTTAACGCGCGTAAAAACAGCATAAAAACGACGAAATTTTTATTATTTGTTTTATTATTGCGTCTATTTGAAACGATTTCAACGATCTAAAATGTTTAAAAATTACGGTTTCAGCAAAACAGCACGTTTTGAGCTTTAATCTGCGTTTAACGCGTAAACAGCATAAAAACGACGAATTTTTATTATTCGTTTTTATTAATATTGCTTCTATTTGAACGGTTTCAACGATTTAAAATGCTTGAAAATGCTTATTTTAAAAACAGCACGTTTTGACATTAATCTGCGTTTAACGCGTAAACAGCAAAACGACGAAATTTTTATTATTTGTTTTATTAATATTGCGTCTATTTGAACGATTTCAACGATCTAAAATACTTGAAAATGATTATTTTAGCAAAACAGCACGTTTTGAGTTTTAATTTGCGTTTTAACGCGTAAAACAGCGTAAAACGACGAATTTTTATTATTCGTTTTTATTAATATTGCTTCTATTTGAACGATTTCAACGATCCAAAAGCTTGAAAATGCTTATTTTAGCAAAACAGCACGTTTTGAGTTTTAATCTGCGTTTTAACGCGTAAAACAGCATAAAAACGACGAAATTTTTATTATTCGTTTTTATTAATATTGCGTCTATTTGAACGATTTCAACGATCTAAAATGCTTTAAAATGATTATTTTAGCAAAACAGCACGTTTTGAGCTTAATCTGCGTTTTAACGCGTAAAACAGCATAAAAACGACGAATTTTTATTATTCGTTTTTCATTAATATTGTTCTATTTGAACGATTCCAACGTCCTAAAATGCTTGAAAATGCTTATTTTAGCAAAACAGCACGTTTTGAGTTTTAATCTGCGTTTTAACGCGTAAAACAGCATAAAAACGACGAATTTTTATTATTTGTTTTTATTAATATTGCTTCTATTTGAACGATTTCAACGATCTAAAATGCTTGAAAATGCTTATTTTAGCAAACAGCACGTTTTGAGCTTTAATCTGCGTTTTAACGCGAAAACAGCATAAAAACGACGAAATTTTTATTATTCGTTTTATTAATATTGCGTCTATTTGAACGATTTCAACGATCTAAAATGCTCGAAAATGATTATTTTAGCAAAACAGCACGTTTTGAGCTTTAATCTTCGTTTAACGCGTAAAACAGCATAAAAACGACGAATTTTTATTATTCGTTTTTATTAATATTGCGTCTATTTGAAGGGATTTCAACGATCTAAAATGCTTGAAAATGCTTTATTTTAGCAAAACAGCATGTTTTGAGTTTTAATCTGCGTTTTAACGCGTAAAACAGCATAAAACGACGAAATTTTTAATATTCGTTTTATTAATATTGCGTCTATTTGAACGATTTCAACGATCTAAAATGCTTGAAAATGATTATTTTAGCAAAACAGCACGTTTTGAGCTTTAATCTGCGTTTTAACGCGTAAAACAGCATAAAAACGACGAATTTTTATTATTCGTTTTTATAATAATGCTTCTATTTGAACGATTTCAAACGATCTAAAATGCTTGAAAATGCTTATTTTAGCAAAACAGCACGTTTTGAGCTTTAATCTGCGTTTTAACGCGAAAAACAGCTTTAAAAAACGACGAATTTTTTATTTTCGTTTTTATAAATATTGCTTTATTTGAACGATTTCAACGATCTAAAATGCTTGAAAATTTATTTTAAAAAACACCCTTTTTGAGCAACTGCGTTTAACGCGTAAAACAGATAAAAACGTATTTTAGCATAACAGCACGTTTTGAGCTTTAACTGCTTTTAACGAAAACAGCATAAAACGACGAAATTTTTATTATTCGTTTTTATTAATATTGTCTATTTGAACGATTTCAAGATCTAAAATGCTCTGAAAATGATTGATTTTAGCAAAACAGCACGTTTTAAGCTTTAATCTTCGTTTTAACGCGTAAACAGCATAAAACACGAATTTTTATTATTCGTTTTTATTAATATTGCGTCTATTTGAACGATTTCAACGATCTAAAATGCTTGAAATGCTCATTTAAAAGCGAAACAGCACGTTTTGAGCTTTAATCTGCGTTTTAACGCGTAAACTTCATAAAAACGACGAAATTTTTAATATTCGTTTTTATTAATATTGCGTCTATTTGAACGATTTCAACGATCTAAAATGCTTGAAAATGATTATTTTAGCAAAACAGCACGTTTTGAGCTTTAATCTGCGTTTTAACGCGTAAAACAGCATAAAACGACGAATTTTTATATTCGTTTTTATTAATATTGCTTCTATTTGAACGATTTCAACGATCTAAAATGCTTGAAAATGCTTATTTTAGCAAAACAGCACGTTTTGAGCTTTAATCTGCGTTTAACGCGTAAAACGCATAAAAACGACGAAATTTTTATTATTCGTTTTTATTTTATTTATCTATTTGAACGATTTCAACGATCTAAAAATGCTTGAAAATGATTTTTAGCAAAACAGCACGTTTTGAGTTTAATCTGCGTTTAACGCGTAAAACAGCATTAAAACGACGAATTTTTTTATTCGTTTTATTAATATTGTTCTATTTGAAACGATTTCAACGATTTAAAAATGCTTGAAAATGCTTATTTTAGCAAAACAGCACGTTTTGAGTTTAATCTGCTTTTTAACGCGTAAAACAGAAAAAAAAAGACAAATTTTTTTATTATTCGTTTTTATTAATATTGCTTCTATTTAAACCCGATTTCAACAAACTAAAAGTTTTAAAAAAAGCTTTTTTAGCAAAACAGCACGTTTTGAGCTTTAATCTGCTTTTTAACGCGAAAAAACAGCATAAAAGGACAAAATTTTTACGTTTTTATTAATATTGCGTCTATTTGAACTTTTCAACGATCAAAATGCTTGAAAATTTATTTTAGAAAAACAGACGTTTTGAGTTTAATCTGCTTTTTTAACGCAAAAAACAGATAAAAACGACGAATTTTTATTATTCTTTTTTATTAATATTGCTCTATTGAACGATTTCAACGAAAAAATGCTTGAAAATGTTATTTTAGCAAAACAGCAGTTTTTTTTAATCTGCGTTTAACGCGTAAAACAGCTAAAAGACGAATTTTTTATTATTCGTTTTTATAAATATTGTTTATTTGAAAATTTAAACATTAAAATGCTTGAAAATGTTTTTTTAGAAAAAACAGCACTTTTTGGGTTTTTAATCGCTTTTTAACGCGTAAAACAGCATAAAACGACAAATTTTTTTTAATTCGTTTTAATATTGGGTTTTTTGAACGTTTTCCCAACGATCTTGCTTAAAAGTTTATTTAGCAAAACAGCACGTTTTGAGCTTTAACTGCGTTTTAACGCGTAAAACAGCAAAAAAAACGACGAATTTTTATTATTCGTTTTTTTTAATATTCTCATTTGACCGATTTCAACGATCAAAAAATGTTTGAAAATGCTTATTTTACAAAACAGCATTTTGAGTTTAACTGCTTTTTAACGCGTAAAAAGCATAAAACACAAAATTTTTTTAATATTCGTTTTATTAATAGTCTTTTTTGAACGACAAGGATCAAAAATGCTTGAAAATGTTATTTTAGCAAAACAGCACGTTTTGAGCTTTAACTGGTTTTAACGCGTAAAACAGCATAAAACGACGTTTTTTAATTCGTTTTTATTAATATTGCTTCTTTTTAAAACGATTTCAACGATCTAAAATGCTTAAAAAATGCTTTTTTTAGCAAAAAAAACTTTTGATTTTTAATCTGCGTTTTAACGCGTAAAACAGCAAAAAAAACAACGAAATTTTTATTATTCTTTTTTATTAATATTGCGTCATTTGAACGATTTAAAAGATCTAAAATGTTTGAAAAATTATTTTAGCAAAACAGTCGTTTTGAGCTTTAATTGCGTTTTAACGCGAAAAAACAGCATAAAAACGACGAATTTTTTTATTCTTTTTTATTAATTTTGGGCCTTTTTTGAACGATTTCAACGATCAAAAAATGCTTGAAAATGTTATTTTAGCAAAACACACGTTTTGAGCTTTAATCTGCTTTTAAGGGCGTAAAAAACATAAAAAAAATTTTTTTTTTTTCGTTTTTATTAATATTTTCATTTGAACGATTTCAACGATCAAAAAATGCTTGAAAATTTATTTTAGCAAAACACCCGTTTTGAGTTTAATCGGGTTTTTAAACCCGACGCAAAACAGCAAAAAAAACGACGAATTTTATTATTCGTTTTTTAATTATTGCGCCTATTTGCCCGGATTTAACGATCTAAAATGTTTAAAAATGCTTATTTTAGAAAAAACAGCCCCTTTTGAGTTTAAAATTGGGTTTTAACGCGAAAAAACAGCAAAAAAACGACGAAATTTAATATTCTTTTTTGATTAATATTGCGTTTTATTTGAACGATTTCAACGATCTAAAATGTTTAAAAATGATTTTTTTTTTAGCAAAACAGCAGGGTTTTGAGTTTTTAATCTGGGGTTTTAAGGTAAAAGCAAAAAACCCCAGTGAATTTTTTATTATTCTTTTTTATAAATATTGCTTCTTTTTGGGAACGATTTCAACGATCAAAAATGCTTAAAAATGCTTATTTTAGAAAAAACAGCACGTTTTGAGTTTTTAATCTGCTTTTTTTAACGCGAAAAAAACAGCAAAAAAACGACAAAATTTTTTATTATTCGTTTTTATTAATTTTGGGGTCTTTTTTAAGTTTTCCCAAGGGATCTAAAAATGCTTGAAAATCCCATTCTAAGCAAAACAGCACCGTTTTGAGTTTTAAATCTGCTTTTTAAACCCGCGTAAACGCAAAAAAACGACAAATTTTTTATTATTTTTTTTATTAATATTGCGGATTTAAACGAACAAAAAATCTTGAAAATTTATTTTGCAAAACAGCACGTTTTGAGTTTTTAACGCGTTTTAACGCGTAAAACAGCATAAAAACGACAAATTTTTTTATTTTTTCGTTTTTATTAAATTGCGTCTATTTACCGATTTTCAACGATCTAAAATGCTTAAAAATGCTTTTTTTTAGCAAAACACCTTTTGATTTTTAAATTTCGCGTTTTAACGCGAAAAAACAGCAAAAAAAAACGACGAAATTTTTAATATTCGTTTTGATTAATATTGCGTCTATTTGAACGATTTCGGATCTAAAATTTTTGAAAATGATTATTTTAGCAAAACAGCACGTTTTGAGTTTAATCTGCGTTTTAACGCGAAAAAGCATAAAACAACAAAATTTTTTTATTATTCGTTTTTTTTAAATATTGCGTCTTTTTTGAACGATTTCAACATCTAAAATGTTTTAAAAATGATTATTTTAGCAAAACAGCCTTTTTGAGTTTAATCTGCTTTTTAACGCGAAAAAACAGCATAAAAACGACAAATTTTTTATTATTCGTTTTTTTTAAATATTGCGTCTTTTTGAACATTTAAAAAAATGCTTAAAAATGATTATTTTAGCAAAACAGCACGTTTTGAGCTTTAATCTGCATTTTAACGCGTAAAAAAGCATAAAACGAAATTTTTATTATTCGTTTTATTAATATTGCTTCTATTTGAACGATTTCCGATCTTGCTTGAAAATGCTTATTTTAGCAAAACGGGTTTTTGAGTTTTTAATCGGGTTTTAAGGGTCAGCAAAAACGACGAATTTTTTTTTTTTCGTTTTTTTAAATTTGCTTCTATTTGAACGATTTCAACGATCTAAAATGCTTGAAAATGATTATTTTAGCAAAACAGCACGTTTTATTTTTAACGCTTTTTAACGCGAAAAAACAGCATAAAAACGACGAAATTTTATTATTCGTTTTTATTTATTGCGTCTTTTGAACGATTTCAACGATCTAAAAATGCAAAAAGCTTATTCAGAAAAAACAGCACGTTTTGAGTTTAATCGCGTTTTAACGCGTAAAAACATGCAATTTTTTAATTCGTTTTTATTAATATTGCGTCTATTTGACCGATTTCAACGACTTGCTTGAAATGCTTATTTTAGCAAAACAGCACTTTTTGAGCTTAAATCTGCTTTTAACGCGTAAAACAGCATAAAACGACGAAATTTTAAATTCGTTTTGATTAATATTTTATTTTGAACGTTTCAACGATCAAAATGTTTGAAAATGTTTTTTTTTGAAAAAAGAGTTTTGAGCTTTAATCTGCGTCTTAACGCGAAAAACAGAAAAAAAACGACAAATTTTTTTATTATTCTTTTTTATAAATATTGCTTTATTTGAACGATTTCAACGATCTAAAATGCTTGAAAATGCTTATTTTAGCAAAACAGCACGTTTTGAGTTTTTAATCTGCTTTTTAACGCGAAAAAACAGCATCACGAAATTTTATTATCGTTTTTATTAATATTGGGTCTATTTGAACGATTTCAACGATCTAAAATGCTTGAAAATGCTTATTCAAAAAACAGCAGTTTTGAGTTTTTAATCTGGTTTTAACGCGTAAAAAGCATAAAAACACAAATTTTTTATTATTCGTTTTTATTAATTTTTGGCTTTTTGACCGTTTTCAACGATCTAAAATGCTTAAAAATGTTATTTTAGCAAAACAGCACTTTTTAGCTTAAATCTGCGTTTTAACGCGTAAACAGCAAAAAAACACTTTTTTAATTTCGTTTTGATTAATATTGCGTCTATTTGAACGATTTCAAATTAAAATGCT
>NW_027046587.1:0-23291 GCF_025399875.1 Dalotia coriaria | reverse complement strand
GAGGTTGTTATTTTAGATCGTTGAAACGTTCAATGCAATATTAATAAAAAACGACAATATGTACTGTCGTTCTATAGCCAGCTGTTAAAATGTATTGTGCCGAAACGCGCCGTTTGCCAAAATAAGATTTTTCGAGTATTTAGACGTTGAAATCGTTAAATAGACGAAATACACAAAAACGAATAATACAAATTTCGCTTCTTTAGCAAAACAGCACGTTATGAGCTTTAATCTGCGTTTTAACGCGTAAAACAAAAGCATGCAAAAATGGACGAATTCTTTTATTATTCGTTTTATTAATACGTTTCCATTTAAACGATTTCTAACGATCTAAAATGCTTGAAAATGCTTATTTTTAGCAAAACTGCACGTTTTGAGCTTCTAATCTGCGTTTCACCCTGCAAAACAGCACATAAAACGACGAAATTTTATTATTCGTTTTTATTCATATTGCTTCTATTTAAACGATTTCAACGATCTAAAAATGCTTATTATTTTAGCAAAACAGCACGTTTTGAGCTTCTTTAATCTGCGCGTTTTAACGCGCAAAACAAAGCATAAGAACGACGAAATTTTTATTATTCATTTTTATTCATATTGCTCTATTTGAACGATTTCAAATCTGATCTAAAATGTTTGAAATGCTTTATTTTAGCAAAACAGCACGTTTTGAGCTTTAATCTGCGTTTTAACGCGTAAAACAGCATAAAACGACGAATTTTTTATTATTCCGTTTTTATTAATATTGCGTCTATTTGAACGATTTCAACGAGATATAAAATGCTTGAAAATGCTTACACTTAGCAAAACATCACGTTTTGAGCTTTTAATCAGCAGTTTCTTCTTTAACAAGCGTAAAAACAGCATAAAAACGACGAAATTTTGCTATTCTCGTTTTTATTAATATTGCGTCTATTTGAACGATTTCAACGATCGAAATTGCTTGAAAATGTTTATTTTGAAGCAAAACAGCACGTTTTGAGCTTTATTCTGCGCCTAACAAGTGTAAAACAGCATAAAACGACGAAATTTTTATTATTCCGTTTTTATTAATATTGCGTCTATTTGAACGATTTCAACGATCTAAAATGCTTGAAAAGTTTTTTCTTATTTTAGCAAAATACAATGTTTTGAGTATTAATCTGCGTTTGAACTCGTAAAACAGCATTGCACCACGAATTTTTATTATTCGCTTTTTATTAATATTGCTTCTATTTGAACGATTTCAACGATCTAAAAATGCTTGAAAAATGCTTATTTTAAGTAAAATAACAATGTTTTGAGCTTTATTCCTGCGTTTTAACGCGTAAAAACAGCATAAAACGACGAAATTTTTATTATTCGTTTTTATTAATATTAAGTCCATTTGAACGATTTCAACGATCTAAATGCTTGAAAATGCTTATTTTAGCAAAACAACAGCACGTTATGAGCTTTAATCTGCGTTTTAACGCGTAAAATAAGCATAAAAAATGACGAATTTTTTATTATTCGTTTTTATTACATTGCTTCTATTTAAACGATTTCAACGATCTAAATGCTTGAAATTATTTTAGCAAAACTGCACGTTTTGAGCTTTAATCTGCGTTTCCTTTAACGCGTGTAAAACAGCATAAAACGACGAAATTTTATTATTCCGTTTTTATTCATATATTGCTTCATTTTAAACGGATTCTTGCACGATCTAAAATGTTTATTTTAGCAAAACAGCACGTTTTGAGCTTTCAATCTGCGTTTTAACGCGTAAAACAGCATAAAAACGACGAAATTTTTATTATTCGTTTTTATTCATATTGCTTCTATTTAAACGATTTCAAGGGGATCTAAAATGCTTGAAAATGCTTTATTTTAGCAAAACAGCACGTTTTGAGCTTTTAATCTGCGTTTTAACGCGTAAAACAGCATAAAAACGACAAATTTTTATTATCTGTTTTTATTCATATTGCTTCTATTTGAACGATTTCAACGATTCAAAAATGCTTCTGAAAATGCTTAATATTTTTAGCAAAAACAGCACGTTTTGAGCTTTTAATCTGCGGTTTTAACACGTAAACAGCATAAAAACGACGAATTTTTTATTATTCGTTTTTGTACACGTCTACCAACTGATCGTTCGACCCGCCAGCTCAACCGCTCAACGCGTAAACAGCATAAAACGTGACGAAAGTTTTATTCTTGGTTTTTATTAATATTGCTTCATTTGAACGATTTCAACGATCTAAAATGCTTGAAAATGCTCCATTTTAGCAAAACAGCACGTTTTGAGTTTTAATCTACGTTTTAACGCGTAAAACAGCATAAAAACGACTTCAAATTTTGCCATTTGTTTTATTAGTCATTGCGTCTATTTGAACGATTTCAACGATCTTTAAAATGTTTGAAAATTACCTTTAGCAAACAGCACGTTTTGAGTTTTAATCTGCGTTTTAACGCGTAAAACAGTATAAAAACGACGAATTTTTTATTATTCGTTTTTATTAATATTGCTTCTATTTGGAACGATTTCAACGATCTAAAAATGCTTGAAAATGCTTATTTTAGCAAAACAGTACGTTTTGAGCTTTATCTGCGTTTTAACGCGTAAAAACAGCATAAAAACGACGAAATTTTATTATTCGTTTTGCAAAATATTGCGCTCCATTTGAACGATTTCGACGATCTAAAAATGCTTGAAAATGCTGGCCAGCAAAAATGCAATGTTTTAGCACAATCTGCGTTTGAACGCGCGTAAAACAGCACAAAACGACGTGAATTTTTGCCATTCGTTTTTATTAATATTGCTTCTATTTGAACGATTTCAACGTGATCTAAAAATGTTTGAAAATGCTGACGAAGCGCACGCAATTTTTGAGCTTTTATTCTGCGTTTTAAACGCACAGCATAAAAACGACGAAATTTTTATTATTCGTTTTTATTAATATTGCGTCCATTTCCGAACGATTTCCGCAACGATCTAAAAATGCTTGAAAATGCTTATTTTTAGCAAAACAGCACGTTATGAGCTTTTAATCTGCGTTTCAACGGCGTAAAACAGCATAAAAAATCGACGAATTTTTTATTATTCGTTTTTATTGTTTACTTCTAAACGATTTCAACGTGATCTGCAAAATGCTTCAGAAAATGTTATTTTAAACCAAATGCTTTGAGCTTTTAATCTGCGTTTTAACGCGTAAAAACAGCATAAAACGATTTTAAAATTCTTTAATATTCGTTTTTATTCATATTGCTTCTATTTTAAAAAAGAGATTTCAACGATCTAAAATGCTAATTTTAGCAAAACAGCACCGTTTTGAGTTTTAACTGCGCCTAACGCGTAAAACAGCATAAAAACGACGAAATTTTTATTATTCGTTTTATTCATATTGCTCTCATTTGAACATTTCAAACGATCTAAAATGCTTGAAAAAATGCTTATTTAAAACAGCACGTTTTGAGCTTTAATCTGCGTTTTAACGCGTAAAACAGCATGCAAAAAACGACGTGAATTTTTATTATCTGTTTTTATTAATACTGCGTCTATTTGGACGATTTCCTCAACGATATAAAATGCTTGAAAATGTTTATTTTAGCAAAACATCACGTTTTGAGCTCTTTAATCAGTTTTAACGCGTAAAACAGCATAAAACGACGAAATTTTTATTATTCGTTTTTTATTAATATTGCGTCTATTTGAACGATTTCAACGATCGAAAGTTCTGCCAGTCACGGCCTCGCAAAACAGCATCGTTTTACTTTTAATCTGCGTTTTAACGCGAAAACAAGCGGCCAAAAACGGGACGAATTTCTTTTTATTATCTGTTTTTATTAATATTGCGTCTATTTGAACGATTTCCAACGATCTTAAAATGCTTGAAAAATGCTTATTTTGCTGGAAAGCACGTTTTGAGCTTTAACGCGCCTCTTAACGCGTAAACAGCATAAAAAACTACTAAATGGCTTATTCGTTTTTTATTACTATTGCTTCTATTTGAACGATTTCAACGATTCAAAATGCTTGAAAAATGCTTTAGCAAAAACAGCACGTTTTTGAGCTTTATTCGCGTTTAACGCGTAAAACAGCATGCAGCTTTTATATTTGTTTTATTGTGTCTGGTTTGAACGATTTCAAACCATTCAAAATGCTTTTGAAAATGCTTATTTTGTGCTAAAACAGCACGTTTTGAGCTTTAATCTGCTGCGTTTTAACGCGTAAACAGCATAAAAATGACGTGAAATTTTATTATCGTTTCTTTAGTAATATTTCTATTTAAAACGATTTCAACGTGATCTTAAAATGCTTGAAAAATGCTTATTTTAGCAAAACAGCACGTTTTGAGTTTTAATCTACGTTTTACCCCGCGTAAACAGCATAAAACAACGAATTTTTTATTATTCCGTTTTACGGTACGTTTTACTGGAAACGATTTCAACGATCTAAAAATGCTTGAAAATGCTTTTATTTTAGCAAAATGCTATCGTTTTATGCCTTTATTCTGCGTTTTAACGCGTAAAACAGCATAAAAACGACGTGAAATTTTATTATTCGTTTTTATTATTGCGTCCATTTGAACGATTTTAACGGGATCTAAAAATACTTGAAATGCTTATTTTAGCGAAACAACAGCACGTTTTGAGCTTTAACGCGTTTTAACGCGTAAAAACAGCATAAAAATGACGAATTTTTATTATTCGTTTTTATTAATATTGCTTCTATTTAAACGTGATTTCAACGACCTAAAATGCTTGAAAATGCTTATTTTAGCAAAACTGCACGTTTTGAGCTTTAATCTGCGTTTTAACGCGTAAAACAGCATAAAACGACGAAATTTTATTATTCGTTTTTATTCATATAGCTTCTATTTGAACGATTTCAACGATCTAAAATGCTTGAAAATGCTTTTATTTTAGCAAACAGCACGTTTTGAGCTTTAATCTGCGTTTTAACGCTTAAAACAGCATAAAAAACGACGAATTTTTTATTATTCGTTTTATTAATATTGCGTCTATTTTAATTTGATTTCAACGATCTAAAAATGCTTGAAATGTTTATTTTAGCAAAACAGCACGTTTTGAGCTTTATTCTGTGTTTTAACGCCTAAACAGTATAAAAACGACGAAATTTTATTATTCGTTTTTATTAATATTGCGTCTATTTGAACGATTTCAATGATCTAAAATGCTTCAGCAATGCCTATTTTAGCAAACAGACAGCGTGAGGCGACGAAAGCGAACGTTTAAAACAGCATACAAAAACGACGAATTATTTATTATCTGTTTTATTAATATTGCTTCGTATTTGAACGATTTCAACGTCTAAAATGCTTTGAAATGCTTAATTTTAGCAAAACAGCACGTTTTGAGCTTTATTCTGCGTTTTAACGGGCAAACAGCATAAAAACGACGAAATTTTTATTATTCGTTTTATTAATATTGCGTCTATTTGAACGATTTCAACGATCTAAAAATGCTTGAAAAATGCTTATTTTAGCAAAACAGCACCGTTTTGAGCTCTTTTAATCTGCGTTTTAACGCGTAAAACAGCATAAAACGACGAATTTTTATTATCTGTTTTATTAATATTGCTTCTCATTTGAACGATTTCCAACGATCTAAAATGCTTCTGAAAAATGCTTTATTTTAGCAAAACAGCACGTTTTGAGTTTTATCTCTGCGTTTTAACGCGTAAAACAGTACAAAAACGCTGAAATTTTTATTATTCGTTTTTATTAATATTGCGTCTATTTGAACGATTTCAACGATCTAAAATGCTTGAAAATGCTTATTTTAGCAAAACAGCACGTTTTTGAGCTTTTAATCTGCGTTTTAACGCGTAAAAACAGCATAAAATGACGAATTTTTATTATTCGTTTTTAGTAATATTGCTTCTATTTAAAACGATTTCAACGGGACCTAAAAATGCTTGGCAATGCTTATTTTTAGCAAAAACAGCACGTTTTGCGCTTTAATCTACGTTTTAACGCGCGTAAACAGCATAAACGAATTTTTATTATTCGTTTTTATTAATATTGCTTCTATTTGAAATCGATTTCAACGTGATCTAAAAAAATGCTTTGAAAATGCTTATTTTAGCAAAAACAGCACGTTTTGAGTTTTATTCTGCGTTTTAACGCGCAAAACAGCATAAAAACGACGTAAAATTTTTATTATTCGTTTTATTAATATTGCGTCCATTTGAACGATTTCAACGATCTTAAAAATACTCTGAAAATGCTTATTTCCAGCGAAATGTTAATGTTTTGAGTTTTAATCTGCGTTTTAACGCGTAAAACAGCACAAAAAATGAGAATTTTTATTATTCGTTTTTATTAATATTGCTTCTCATTTAAACGATTTCAACGATCTAAAAATGCTTTTTGAAAATGCTTATTTTAGCAAAACTGCACGTTTTGAGTTTTAATCTGCGTTTTAACGCGTAAAAACAAAAGTATTACAAAACGATTTAATTTTATTATTCGTTTTTATTAATATTGCGTCTATTTGAACGATTTCAACGTGATATAAAATGCTTGAAAATGCTTTATTTTAGCAAAACATCACGTTTTGAGCTTTTAATCAGCGTTTTAACGCGCAAAACAGCATTAGCTAAAAACGACGAAATACCCTTTATTATTCGTTTTTATTAATATTGCGTCTATTGAACGATTTCCCAACGATCGAAATTCGCTTGAAAATGCTTATTTTGGGCAAAACAGCACGTTTTTGAGCTTTATTCTGCGTTTTAACGCGTAAAACAGCATAAAACGACGCTAAAATTTTATTATTCGTTTTATT
The DNA here is from genome assembly GCF_025399875.1 of Dalotia coriaria. Classification (NCBI taxonomy): domain Eukaryota; kingdom Metazoa; phylum Arthropoda; class Insecta; order Coleoptera; family Staphylinidae; genus Dalotia; species Dalotia coriaria. The sequence goes on along the minus strand of NW_027046587.1, from coordinate 16,520 downwards.
AATATTGCGTCTATTTGAACGATTTCCCAACGATTCAAAATGCTGGAAAATGCTTTATTTTGGCGCAAAACAGCACGTTTTGAGCATTTCAATCTGCGTTTAAAACTCGTAAACAGCATTAAAACGTGACGAATTTTTTGCTGGCCTGTTTTTATTATTGCTTCTATTTGAACGATTTCAACGATCTAAAAATGCTTGAAATGCTTATTTTAGCAAAACAGCACGTTTTGAGTTTTATTCTCCGCGTTTTAACGCGTAAAACAGCATAAAAACGACGAAATTTTTATTATTCGTTTTATTAATATTGCGTCCATTTGAACGATTTCAAATGATCTAAATGCTTGAAAAATGCTTATTTTAGCAAAACAGCACGTTATGAGTTTTAATCTGCGCTTTAACGCGTAAAACAGCATAAAACGCATTTTAAATTTTTATTATTCGGTTTTTATTAATATTGCTTCTATTTTAAAACGATTTCAACGATCTAAAAGCTTGAAAATGCTTATTTTAGCAAAACTGCACGTTTTGAGTTTTAATCTGCGTTTTAACGGCAAAAGTAAAACAGCATAAAAAACGACGAAATTCTTTTATTATTCGTTTTTATTCATATTGCCTATTTAAAACGATTTCAACGATCTAAAATGCTTATTTTAAAGCAAACAGCACGTTTTGAGCTTTAACTGCGTTTTAACGCGTAAAACAGCAAAAAAACGACGAAAGTTTTTTTCTTGGTTTTATTAATATGCTTCTATTTGAACGATTTCAACGATCTAAAATGCTTGAAAATGCCCTTTTTAGCAAAACAGCCGTTTTGAGCTTTAATCTACGTTTTAACGCGTAAAACAGCATAAAACGACGATTATTATTTTTTTTTAATATTGCGTCTATTTGAACGATTTCCAACGATCTAAAATGCTTGAAAATGCCTATTTTAGCAAAACAGCACGTTATGAGTTTTAATCTGCGTTTTAACGCGTAAAAACGGCATAAAAACGACAAATTTTTTATTATTCTTTTTTATTAATATTGCGTCTATTTGAACGATTTCAACGAATAAAATGCTTAAAAAATGCTTTTTTTTTTAGAAAAAACATCCTTTTGAGTTTTAATCAGCGTTTTAACGCGTAAAACAGCAAAAAACCACAAAAATTTTTCCCGTTTTTAAATTTATTCCCCCCCATTTGAACTTTTTCCCAAAGGGATCGAAATTGGGGGGAAAAATTTTTATTTTAAAGAAAAAACAGCTTTTTAAAGTTTTAACCCGCGTTTTAACGCGAAAACAGCAAAAACGACGAATTTTTTTTATTTTCGTTTTAAAAATTTGGCGTCTAGGGAACTTTTTCCAACGATAAAAAAATCCCTTAAAAAATTTTGAGCCACACGTTTTTTTTAATTGCTTTTTTTTTAACGCGTAAAAACAAAAAAACATTTTTTTTTTTATTATTCTTTTTTATTAATATTGCTTCTTTTGAACGATTTCAACGATCTAAAATGTTTGAAAATCTTATTTTAGCAAAACAGCACGTTTTGAGCTTTATTTTTTGGTTTTAACGCGTAAACAGCATAAAAACGACGAAATTTTTATTATTACGTTTTTATTCATATACTTCTATTTGAACGATTTCAACGATCTAAAATGCTTGAAAATGCTTTTTTTTTAGAAAAACAGCACGTTTTGAGCTTTAATCTGCGTTTTAACGCTTAAAAAGCAAAAAAACGACAAATTTTTATTATTCGTTTTATTAATATTGCGTCTATTTGAACGATTTCAACGATCTAAAATGCTTGAAAATGCTTATTTTAGCAAAACAGCACGTTTTGAGCTTTATTCTGTGTTTTAACGCCTAAAACAGCATAAAAACGACGAAATTTTTTTATTCTTTTTTATTAATTTGCGTCTATTTGAACGATTTCAACGATCTAAAAATGCTTGAAAATGCTCTTATTTTAGCAAAACAGCACGTTTGAGCTTTAATCTGCGTTTTAACGCCTAAAACAGTATAAAACGACGAATATTTATTATTCGTTTTTATTAATATTGCCTATTTGAACGATTTAAACATCTAAATGCTTAAAAAATGTTTATTTTAGCAAAACAGCAATGTTTTGAGTTTTATTCTGCTTTTTTAACGCGTAAAACAGCATAAAACGACGAAATTTTATATTCTTTTTTAAATACCCGTCTATTTGAACGATTTCAACGATCTAAAATGCTGAAAATGCTTTTTTTTGCAAAACAGCACTTTTTGAGTTTAATCTGCGTTTTAACGCGAAAACGGGCAAAAACGACGAATTTTTGTTTCGTTTATTAATATTGCTTCTATTTGAACGATTTCAACGACTAAAAATGCTTGAAAAATGTTATTTTAGCAAAACAGACGTTTAGTTTTATTCTCGTTTTAACGCGTAAAACAATAAAAACCCCGAATTTTATTTTCGTTTTATTAATATTGCGTCTATTTGAACGATTTCAAACGATCTAAAAATGCTTGAAAATGCTTATTTTAGCAAAACAGCACGTTTTGAGTTTAATCTGCGTTTAACGCGTAAACAGTATAAAAATGACGAATTTTTATTTTTCCCGTTTTTAGTAATATTCTTCTATTTAAACGATTTCAACGATCTAAATGCTTAAAAATGCTTATTTTAGCAAACAGCACGTTTTGAGCTTTTAATCTACGTTTTAACGCAAAAACATAAAAAACGAATTTTTATTATTCGTTTTAAATTGTTTCATTTGAACATTTCAACGATCTAAAATGCTTGAAAATGCTTATTTTAAAGCAAAACAGCACGTTTTGAGTTTATTCTGCGTTTTAACGCGTAAAACAGCAAAAAAACGACGAAATTTTTATTATTCGTTTTTATTAATCTTGCGTCTATTTGAACGATTTCAACGATCTAAAATTTAAATTATGCCTTTTTAGCAAAATCATCATTTGAAGCTTTCAACGCGTTTTAACCCCTTAAAACATTTAAACGAGAATTATCATTATTCGTTTTATTAATATTGTTTTATGAAACCATTAAAACGACAAAATGCTTGAAAATTGCTTATTTTAGCAAAATGCACGTTTTATTTATTCGCGTTTCAACGCTAAAACGCTTAAAAACGACAAATTTTAATTATTCGTTTTTATTAATTGCGCTGTTTGAACGTTTCAACAGCTAAAAATGCGAAAATGCTTATTTTACTATTAAGTTTTGACTTTAATTCGTTTAAAGGGTTAAAATGCATAAAATGACGAATTTTAAAATTACGTTTTTATTAATCTGCGTTTTAAAACGCAAATTTAAAGCATTAAAAAAAATTTGAAAATGCTTATTTTTGCAAAACTTGCATTTAAAGATTTAATCGTTTAAACGCGTAAAAGCTTATTAAAAACGACATTTTTTGAGTTTTAATTGCGTATTTTCTAAAACGATTTCAAACGACTAAAATGCTTAAATTGCTTATTTTAGCATAAACAGCACGTTTTGAGTTTAACGCGTTTAACGCGTAAAACAGCATAAAAAGACGAAATTTTATTATTCGTTTTTATTCATTTTCTCGTATTTAACGATTTCAACGATCTAAAAGCGAAATTTATTTTGCAAACAGCCGTTTTTATTTTAATCTGCGTTTAACGATAAAACAGCATAAAATGCTTATTTTAATTATTCGATTTTATTAATATTGCCGGTTATAACGATTTCAACGATATTTGCTTAAAATGTTATTTTTAGCAAAACATCACGTATTTGTAACGCGTTTTCAACGCGTAAAACAGCTTAAAATGCATTTTTTATTATTCGTTTTTATTAATATGCGTTTATTTAAAACAAATTAAACGATCAAATGCTTGAAATGCTTATTTTATTAATACATGCCGTTTTATTGAACTTTCAACGCGAAAACACATAAAAATGAATTTTTTATTATTCGTTTTATTTTAATCTTGCTTCTAATTTGAAACAATTAAACGACGAAAATTGCTTGAAATTGTTTTATTAATTTGCTATAACACGTTTTGAGCTATAAATGCGTTTTAAGCTTAATAACAGCAAAAACACGTTTTTATTATTCGTTTTTATTAATGCGTCTAGAACGATTTCAACGATCAAAATGCTTGAAATGCTTATTTTAGCAAATCAGCACGTTTTGAGCTTTAATCTACGTTTTAACGTAAAACAGCATAAAAACAGCAGATTTTTTTATTATTCGTTTTTATTAATATTGCTTCTATTTGAACGATTTCAACGATCTAAAATGCTTGAAAATGCTTATTTTTAGCAAAACAGCACGTTTTGAGCTTTATTCTGCGTTTTAACGCGAAACAGCATCAAAACGACGAAATTTTTATTATTCGTTTTTTATTAATATTGCGTCCATTTGAACGATTTCAACGATCTAAAATGCTGAAAATGCTTATTTTAGCAAAACAGCACGTTTGAGAGCTTTAATCTGCGTTTTAACGCGTAAAACAGCAGCATAAAAATGACGAATTTTTTTATTATTCGTTTTTATTAATATTGCTTCTATTTAAACGATTTCAGCGATCTAAAATGCTTGAAAATGCTTATTTTAGCAAAAGCACGTTTTGAGCTTTTAATCTGCGTTTTAACGCGTAAAACAGCATAAAAACGACGAAATTTTTTATTATTCGTTTTTTTATTCATATTGCTTCTATTTGGACGTTCAACGATCAAAATGCTTGAAAATGCTTATTTTAGCAAAACAGCACGTTTGAGCTTTAATCTGCGTTTTTAACGCGTAAAACAGCATAAAAACGACGAAATTTTTTATTATTCGTTTTATTCATATTGCTTCTATTTGGGCGTTTCAACGATCTAAAATGCTTGAAAATGCTTATTTTAGCAAAACAGCACGTTTTGAGCTTTAATCTGCGTTTTAACGCGTAAAACAGCATAAAATGACATTTTTATTATTCGTTTTTATTAATATTGCGTCTATTTAGTTGATTTCAACGTGTAATATGCTTGAAAATGTATAACATAAGATGCTAATAATTCAAAATATCAAAACGGCACGTTTTGGCTTTTAATCTGCGTTTTAACGCGTAAAACAGCTTTATAAAAACGACGAATTTTTATTATTCGTTTTTATTAATATTGCGTCTATTTGAACGATTTCAACGATCAAAAATGCTTGAAAATGCTTATTTTAGCGAAACAGCGTTTAGACTTTAATCTGCGTTTTAGCGGCGTAAAACAACATAAAAACGACGAATTTTTATTATTCGTTTTTTTTTATTAATATTGCTTCTATTTGAACGATTTCAACGATCTAAAATGCTTGAAAATGCTTATTTTAGCAAAACAGCACGTTTGAGCTTTATTCTGCGTTTTTAACGCGTAAAACAGCATCAAACGACGAAATTTTTATTATTCGTTTTTTATTAATATTGCGTCTATTTGAACGATTTCGCTTGATCTAAAATGCTTGAAATGCTTATTTTAGCAAAACAGCACGTTTGAGCTTTAATCTGCGTTTAACGCGTAAAACAGCATAAAATTGTGACGAATTTTTATTATTCGTTTTTTAGTAATGTGCTTCCAAACGATTTCAACGATCTAAAATGCTTGAAAATGCTTATTTTAGCAAATCCAGCACGTTTGAGCTTTAATCTACGATTTTAACGCGTAAAGAGCATAAAAACAGCGATTTTTTATTGAAATACAATGGTAGGTAGTACGAGAGGGTGAGTATAAGCTGAGGTAAGTTAAGTAAACACTTGCGGCGCTATGCCCTCACAATATCGCCGAAACGATATTTTACTAGCCATTGCAAAGTCAATGCAAGTATTTGTCAGAAGCCTGATGTGGATAGCTATTTCGACCATTAGAGGTCTCATCCAGCACCTACTGGCTTGACAAATGCTGCATTGACCTGCCGCGAAGCATATACAACTGGCTTATTGATCAAGACGCAGAAATGTTGTCAGCTCCACCTATCGGTGGAGACTGAAGTTAGCTCAAGCAAGCATAAGATTGAAATACAATGGTAGGTAGTACGAGAGGGTGAGTATAAGCTGAGTAAAAAGGATTAAGTAAACACTTACTGTACGCTATACCCTCACAATATCATAAAACGATATTTTTACTAAACCATTGCAAGTCAGTACCAGTATTTGTCAAGCCTGATGTGGATAGCTATTTCGACGTGGGGTCTCATCAGCGCACCTACTGGCTTGACAAATACTGCATTGTTTCTACCATAACTTATATACAACTGGCTTATTATTCAAGACGCAGAAGTATTGTCATCTGTCATCTACCTACCATTGTATTTCAATCTTATGCTTGGCAGGCTAACTTCGGTCTCCACCGATAGGTGGGCTGACAATACTTCTGCGTCGGCGGATAATAGGCCGGTTGTATATAAGCCGCTGGCGAATCATCGGCTTATTTGTCAACCGGTGAGTCGTGCTTGTCCCAACTCGATGAAATATCCCATCGGGCTGCGACCGACTGTGAGGGCAATAAAAATGTCGTTTTAATGTATGGTATAGCGGCAAATGACTGCCAACTTTACTCAGCATACCGACCTGTTCAATGTATCGCAGCGAAACCTTCAGTCTCCCACCGATAGATGGAAGCTGTTCGCCAGGCATAACTGAGCAACAAGCCGGTTATTATAAGCATGGCAGAGTATGCAGCCATTTGTCAAGCCGGTAGGTGCTGATAGACACCAGCGCAATCGAAATAACCATCAGGCGACAAATACTTTGCGATGACACCGTGGTTTTGAAGTAAAAATATCGTTTTAACGCATTATTCGGCGGTATAGCATTACTGATAGCTGCCAACGCATTATTCAATCTTGGCGAGGCTGGCTTCCGGTCTCCGCCGTGGGTGGGCGGTAATACTTCTGCGTGGCGGATAAAGCCGGTTGTATATGGCCATGGCGAGGTCAGTGCGGTATTTTGTCAAGCCGGTAAGGTGTGCTGATGGGACCTCTATTGGTCGAAATGGCTATCCATCAGGCTTGACAAAATATACATTGACTTGCAATCAGTTTAGTAAAATATCGTTTTGGCGATATTGTGAGGGTATAGCGTACGGTAAGTGTTTGCCTTTGCTCAAAGCATACTCGCCCTCTCGTACTACCTACCATTGTATTTCAGTCTTATGCTTTGGCAGGCTGGCTTCCGGTGCTGCCGATGGGTGGAAACTGACCAATACTTCTGCGTCTTGAATAATAAGCCAGTTTGTATATAAGCCGCTGGCAGGTAAATTACGGTATTTGTCGAAGCCCCGGTAGGTGCTTTGATGGGACACTCCTAATGGTCGAAATGGCTATCCCACATCAGGCTTGACAAAATGCGCATTGACTTGCAATGATTTTGAAATAAAAAATATCGTTTTTGGCGTATTGTGAGGAGTATATAGCGTACAGTAAGTGTTTGCCCAGCACTCAGAATTTTTATTATTCGTTTTTTGCTAATGTGCTTCTATTTGGAACGATTTCAACGATCTCAAAATGGCGAAAATGCTTATTTTTTAGCAAAACAGCACGTTTTGAGCTTTTATTCTGCGTTTTAACGCGAAAAACAGCATAAAAACGACGGAAATGTTTATTATTCGTTTTATTAATATTGCGTCCATTTGAACGGTTTCAACGATCTTAAATGCTTGAAAATGCTTATTTTTATAGAAGCAGCACGTTTTGAGCTTTAATCTGCGCGGTTTTAACGCGTAAAACAGCATAAAATAGCGAATTTTTATTATTCGTTTTTTATTAATATTGCTTCTATTTAAACGATTTCAACGATATAAATGCTTGAAAATGCTTATTTTAGCAAAACTGCACGTTTGAGCTTTTGCAATGCGTTTTTTTTAACGCGTAAAACATAAGAACGACGAAATTTTTATTATTCGTTTTTATTCATATTGCTTCTATTTGAACGATTTCAACGATCTGAAAATGCTTGAAAATGTATTTTAGCAAAACAGCACGTTTTGAGCTTTTAATCTGCGTTTTAACGCGTAAACAGCATAAAACGACGAATTTTTTATTATTCGTTTTTTATTAATATTGCGTTTATTTGAACGTTTCCAGCGATCTAAAATGGCGAAAATGCTTATTTTAGCAAAACAGCGTTTTGAGCTTTTATTCTGCGTTTTTTAACGCGTAAAACGCTTTTTATAAAAACGACGAAATTTTTATTATTCGTTTTTTTATTAATATTGCGTCTATTTGAAAGACGGTTCAACGATCTAAAATGGCGAAAATGCCTATTTTTAACGGCAGGCCAGCAGCACGTTTTGAGCTTTAATCTGCGTTTTAACGCCTAAAACAGCAACATAAAACGACAGATTTTTTATTATTCGTTTTTTTTATTAATGTACTTCTATTTGAACGATTTCAACGATCTAAAATGCTTGAAAATGCTTATTTTAGCAAAACAGCACGTTTTGAGCTTTATTCTGCGTTTTAACTTGCGTAAACAGCATAAAAACGACAGAGAATTTTTATTATTCGTTTTTATTAATATTGCGTCTATTTGAACGGTTCAACGATCTAAAATGCTTGAAAATGCTTATTTTAGCCAAAACAGCACGTTTTGAGGCTTTTAATCGTGCGTTTTAACGCGTAAAACAGCATAAAAACGACGAATTTTTATTATTCCTTTTTATTAATATTGCGTCTATTTGAACGATTTCAACGATCTAAAATGCTTGAAAATGCCTATTTTAGCAAAACAGCACGTTTTGAGCTTTAATCTGCGTTTTAACGCGTAAAACAGCATAAAAACGACGAATTTTTTTTATTATTCGTTTTTATTAATGTGCTTCTATTTGAACAGTTTCAACGATCTAAAATCTTGAAAATGCTTATTTTTAGCAAAACAGCACGTTTGAGCTTTATTCTGCGTTTTAACGTAAAACAGCATAAAAACGACGGAAATTTTTATTATCGTTTTTTTATTAATATTGCGTCTGTTGAACGATTTCAACGATCTGGAAATGCTTGAAAATGCTTATTTTGGCAAAACAGCACGTTTGAGCTTTAAATCTGCGTTTTTGCGTAAAACAGCATAAAAACGACGAAGATTTTTTATTATTCGTTTTTTATTAATATTTGCTTCTATTTGAACGATTTCAGCGATCTAAAATGCTTGAAAATGCTTATTTTAGCAAACAGCACGTTTTGAGCTTTATTCTGCGTTTTAGCGTAACAACATAAAAAGCGACAGAATTTTTATTTTTTCGTTTTATTAATATTGCTATATTTATTAATATCGTTCAAATAGACGCAGTAATAAAAACGAAAAAAAAATTCGTCGTTTTTATGTTTTAAAAAAGCTGTTTAAAAAGCTTTCAAAACGTGCTTTTTAAAACCCATTTTCGCTTTCCGTCGTTAATCTTTGGAAAAAAAAAACGAAAAAAAAAGAACTGGGGGGCCGCTGTTTACGGTTTAAACGGGTCCCAAAACGTCTTTTTTTAAGCTTTAAAAATTTTAACGCGTATAAAAAAAAAAAAAATAAATTTCGCTTTTTAAACCAGGGTAAAACGTGCTTTTGAAAATCTTTTAAAGCTTTTTGGTTTAAATCGTTCAAACAAACAAATTTAAAAAATTCGTCGTTGTTTGCTTTTTTTTAAGGGGGAAAAACCTTTAAAAACGTTGTTTAAAAACATTTTCGGCTTTTTCCGTCGTTGAAATGGGGCGGGCGCCCAAAAAAGGAAAAAAACCGTCTTTTTTAATCTTTTTTTTTGGCTTAAAAACACAGAAAAAACTTTTTTTAAAATCTTTCCAGCATTTTAAAAAGGGCCCCGCAAAAAACCAAAAAAGAAAAAAAAAAACCCGCTTTTCCCCAGCGCGGTTAAAACCGGGTTTAAAGGAAAATTTTCCCGGCATTTTAGTTTTAAAAATTGGGTTCGTAAATAAAAGCGAATAAAAAAATTTTTTAGTTTTACTTTTTTAAAACGCGGAAAAAACTTAAAAATGAAGCTTTTCCCGGGCATTTTAAGGTTGAAAAAAAAAGGGGGGCGGGGGAAAATTGAAAAGGGCCCAAAAGGGTCTTTTTAAACTTTTTTCCGTTAAAGGCGCGGGGCTTTCTTTTTTAAAATAAGCTTTTTGGGTTTTATCGTTAAAATTTAAACGAAAAATTTAAAGGCGGGAAAAAAAATTTGGTTTTTATGTTTTTCGAAAAACGCAGTTAAAATAAAAACGTTAACTTTTTTCTTTTTCCGGCTTTTGGGGGCCCTTTGGTTCAGGCAAAGGGTTTAAAAAAGGCAGAAAATTTAAAGATCGTTTTTAAAGTTTTTGCCCCGCGGGGGTTTAAGGGCCAAAACTTTTTTTAAAATAGCTTTTAAAGCTTTTGGTCGTTGGAAAAAAAGGAGGCGAATAAAAATTGTCGTTTTTTGTTTTACGCTTTAAAAACGCGGTCCCTTTCAAACGTTTTTCAAAATGGCTTTTCAGCATTTTTCGTTGAAACCCTTTAAAAATGGGCCTTTTTAAAAAACAAAATAATAAAAAAATTTTTTTTTGTTTTTTGTTTAGGGGTTAAAACCAGTTAAAACGTGCTGTTTTAATGGCTTTTTCCGGCTTTTTTAAATTTTGGAAAAATTTGGGAAAAACGATAATAAAATTTCGTCTTTTATGCTGTTTTGAGTTAAAACGCAGTTTTAAAAACTCAAAACGTGCTTTTTTTTTGAAAAAATTTAAACTTTTTTTCCAAGCTTTTTTTGGGTTGGTTGAAATCGTTCAAATAGAAAAAATATTAAAAAAAACGAATAAAAAAAAATTTCGCCCTTTTTTTTGCTTTTTTTTCGCTTTAAAAAACGCAGTTTAAAAAACTCAAAACGTGCTTTTTTTGGCCAAAAAAAAGGCTTTTTTCCAAGCATTTTAGATCGAAAAAAATCGTTCAAATAGACGCAATTTTAAAAAACGAATAAAAAAAAATTCGTCTTTTTTTATGCTTTTTTTACGCTTTAAAAAGCAGATTAAAACTCAAAACGTGCTGTTTTGCTAAAATAAAGCATTTTCAAGCATTTTGATCTTTTGAAATCTTTCCCAAATAAACAATATTAAAAAAAAACGAAAAATTAAAAAATTTTGTCTTTTTTATGCTTTTTTACGCGTTAAAACGCAGATTAAAGCCAAAACTTGCTGTTTTGCTAAAATAAGCTTTTTCCCAAGCATTTTAGATCTTTTGAAATCGTTAAAATAGAACCCCAATATTAATAAAAACGAATAAAAAAATTTTGTTTTTTGCTGTTTTACGCTTTAAAAGGCCAGTTAAAAACTCAAAACGTGCTTTTTTTTCCCAAAAAAAAGCATTTTCAAGCATTTTAGATCGTTGAAATCGTTCAAATAGAAGCAATATTAAAAAAAACGAATAAAAAAAAATTCGCCCTTTTTTTATGCTTTTTTTTACGCGTTAAAACGCAGTTTAAAAACTAAAAACGTCTTTTTTTCCCAAAAAAAAAAGCTTTCCGGCATTTTAGACCCGTTGAAATCGTTTAAATAAAAACTATTAATAAAAAAAAAATAAAAAAAATTCGTCTTTTTTATGCTTTTTTTTACGCGTTAAAAACGCAGTTTAAAAACTCAAAACGTGCTGTTTTGCTAAAATAAGCATTTTCAAGCTTTTTTAGATCTTTGGGTCGTCCCAAATAGAAGCAATATTAATAAAAAACGAAATAAAAAATTTCGTCGTTTTGATGCTGTTTTACGCGTTAAAACGCTGATTAAAACTCAAAACGTGCTGTTTTGCTAAAATAAGCATTTTTCAAGCATTTTAGATCGTTGAAATCGTTCAAATAGAAGCAATATGAATAAAAACGAATAATAAAAATTTGTCGTTTTATCCTGTTTTACGCGTTAAAACGCAGATTAAAACTCAAAACGTGCTGTTTTTTGCTAAAATAAGCATTTTCCGGCATTTTAGATCGTTGAAATCGTTTAAATAGAAGCAATATTAATAAAAGGCAATAATAAGAAAATTTCGTGAACATGTGCTGTTTTGCGCGTTAAAACGCAGATAAAACTCAAAACGTGCTGTTTTTCAACAAAATAAGCATTTTCAAACATTTTAGATTATTTAGAATCGTTCAAATAGAAGCAATATTGGCAAAACGAATAATAAAAATTCGTCGTTTTATGTGCTGTTTACGCGTTAAAACGCAGGTCGCAAAAGCTCAAAACGTGCTGTTTTGCTAAAATAAGCATTTTCAAGCATTTTAGATCGTTGAAATCGTTCAAGTAGACGCAATATTAATAAAAACGAATAATAAAAATTTCGTCATTTTTTAGCATGCTGTTTTTACGCGTTAAAACGCAGATTAAAGCTCAAAACATTAACTGTTTTGCTAAAATAAGCATTTTTCAAGCATTTTTAGATCGTTGAAATCGTTTCAAATAGACGCAATAATAAAAACGAATAATAAAAATTTCGTCGTTTTATGCTGTTTTACGCGTTTAAAACGCAGAATAAAAGCTCAAAACGTGCTGTTTTGCTAAAATAAGCATTTTCAAGCATTTTAGATCGTTGAAATCGTTCAAATAGAGCGTATTAATAAAAACGGAATAATAAAAAATTCATGCGTTTTATGCTGTTTTACACTTAAAACGCGATTAAAGCTCAAAACGTTCTGTTTTGCTAAAATAAGCTTTTCAAGCATTTTAGATCGTTGAAATCGTTCAAATAGACGCAATATTAATAAAAACGAATAGTAAAAAATTCGTCGTTTTGTGCTGTTTTTACGCGTTAAAACGCGGATTAAAAGCTCACAGAAACGTGCTGTTTTGCTAAAATAACATTTTCAAGCATTTTTGAATCTTTGAAATCGTTCAAATAGAAGCAATATTAATAAAAACAGATAAAAAAATTTGTCGTTTTTATGCTGTTTTACGTTAAAACGCAGATTAAAAGCTCAAAACGTGCTGTTTTTGCTAAAATAAGCATTTTTCAAGCATTTTTAAATCGTTGAAATCGTTCAAATAGACGCGATATTAATAAAAATGAATAATAAAATTTCGTCGTTTTATGCTGTTTTACGCGTTAAAACGCTGATTAAAACTCAAAACGTGATGTTTTTTGTAAATAAGCATTTTCAAGCATTTTTTAGATCGTTGAAATCGTTCAAAATAGACGCAATATTAATAAAACGAATAATAAAAATTCGTCGTTTTATGCTGTTTTACGCGTTAAACGCAGATTAAACTCAAAACGTGCTGTTTTGCTAAAATAAGCATTTCAAGCATTTTTAGATCCCTGTTGAAATCGTTCAAATAGAAGCAATATGAATAAAAAACGGAATAATAAAAATTTCGTCGTTTTGCTGTTTTACGCGTTAAAACGCAGATTGAAAGCTCAAAACGTGCTGTTTTGCTAAAATAAAGCGACTTTCAAGCATTTTAGATCGTTGAAATCGTTGAAATAAAGCAATATTAATAAAAAACGAATAATAAAAATTCGTCATTTTATGCTGTTTTGCCCGTTAAAACGCAGATTAAAACTCAAAACGTGCTGTTTTGCTAAAATGAGCATTTTCAAGCATTTTAGATCGTTGAAATCTGGCAAATAGAAGCAATATTAATAAAAACGAATAATAAAAATTCGTCGTTTTTTACATGCTTTTTACGCGTTAAAACGCAGATTAAAACTCAAACGTGCTGTTTTGCTAAAATAAGCATTTCAAGCGTTTAGATCGTTGAAATCGTTCATATAGAAGTAATATTAATAAAGAGCGATAATAAAAATCGACGTTTTTATGCTGTTTACGCGTTAAAACGCAGATTAAAACTCAAAACGTGCTGTTTTGCTAAAATAAGCATTTTCCGGCATTTTAGATCGTTGAAATCGTTCAAATAGACGCAATATTAATAAAAAACGAATAATAAAAATTTCGTCGTTTTATGCTGTTTTACGCGTTAAAACGCTGATTAAAGCTCAAAACGTGATGTTTTGCTAAAATAAAGCATTTTCAAGCATTTTATATCGATTTGAAATCGTTCAAATGGAGCGCAATAATGGCAAAACGAATAATAAAAATTCGTCGTTTTTATGCTGTTTTACGCGTTAAAACGCAGATTAAAGTTCAAAACGTGTTGTTTTGCTAAAATAAGCATTTTCAAGCATTTTAGATCGTTGAAATCGTTCAAATAGACGCAATATTAATAAAAACGAATAATAAAAATTTCGTCGTTTTTTATGCTGTTTTTACGCGTTAAACGCGGATTTCGAGCTCAAAACGTGCTGTTTTTTGCTAAAATAAACATTTTCCAAGCATTTTAGATCGTTGAAATCGTTTAAAGAAGCAATATTAATAAAAACGAATAATAAAAATTTCGTCGTTTTATGCTGTTTACGCGTTAAAACGCAGATTAAAGCTCAAAACATTAACTGTTTTGCTAAAATAAGCATTTTCAGCATTTTAGATCGTTGAAATCGTTCAAATAGGCCGCAATATTATTAAAAACGAATAAAATTTCGTCGTTTTATGCTGTTTTTATGCGTTAAAACGCAGATTAAACTCAAAACGTGCTGTTTTGCTAAAATAAGCATTTTCAAGCATTTTAGATGGTTGAAATCGTTCAAATAGACGCAATATTAATAAAAAACGAATAATAAAATTTCGTCGTTTTATGCTGTTTTACGCGTTAAAACGCTGAATAAAGCGCAAAACAGGCTGTTTTGCACAAAATAAGCATTTTCAAGCATTTTAGATTATTTGAAATCGTTCAAATAGAAACAATATTAATAAAAACAGATAATAAAAAAATTCGTCATTTTATGCTGTTTTACGCGTTAAAACGCAGATTAAAATAAAAACGTGCTGTTTTGCTAAAATAAGCATTTTCAAGCATTTTTAGATCGTTGGAAATCGTTCAAATAGACGCAATAATAAAAACGAAAAAAAAAACCCCTTTTTTTTTTTTAAAGCAAAAAAATTAAAAAGTAAAAATTTTTTTAAAATAAGAAATTTTAAAAGATTTTAAAATTTCTAGCGTTTTAAAAAAACGAAAAAAAATTTTTTTGTTTTACTAAAAAGTTTTTAAAAGAAAAAAAAATTTTTTCAAAAAGCATTTTAAAAATTTTAAATCTTTCTAAAGCTTTAAATAAAAAAAAATAAAAAAAGTCGTTTTTTTTTTAGTTTTTCAGATTAAAACTTGTTTTGTAAAATAAAAAAATTTTTTAACGTTAAATTTTTAAATAAAGCTTTAAATTAAAAAAAAAAAAAAATTTTTTTTGCTTTTTAGAAAAAATTAAAAAGTAAACCGTTTTTAAAAAATTTTTAAAAATTAAATCTTTTTTAAAAGCTTTAAATAAAAAAAAAATTTTTAAAACCCCTTTTTTGTTTTGCTTAAAAGGGGATTAAAGCTAAAACGTGATTTTTCAAATAAGCATTTTAATTTTTTTATATTTGTCGTTAAATGCGTTTTAAATAAAAACGAAAAAAAAAACCCTTTTTTTATTTGTTTTAGCTTAAAACCGTTAAAGTTCAAAAGGGTTTTTTTAAAAAAGATTTTAAATTTTTGTTTTTTAAATCTTTTAAAAAACGCTTTAAAAAAAAAAATAAAAAAATTTTTTTTTTTATTTTTTAGCAAAAAAACCGTTAAAAGTCAAAAGGCTTTTTTAAAAAAGATTTTAAATTTTGGTTTTAAAATTTTAAAAAGTTAAATTTAAAAAAAAAAAAAAAAAAATTTTTCCTTTTAGTTTTTTAAAAAACCCAAAAACTAAAAAGCTTTTTTAAAAAAGATTTTAAATTTTTGTCTTTAAATCGTTAAATAACGCAAATTAAAAAAAAAAAATTAAAAAATTTTTTTTTTTTGCTTTTTATCTTAAACGTTAAATAAAAGGGTTTTTTTAAAAAAGCTTTTGCTTTTAGTGAAAATCGTTAAAAACGCAAATTAAAAAAATTAAAAACCCTTTTTTTTTTTAGGTTAAAATTAATAAACGCAAAAATTTTCAAAATAAATTTGCTTTTAGTTTTTAAAACGTTAAAAGGAATAAAAAAAAAAAAAAAAAAAAAATTTTTTTTAGCTTTTTAGGTTAAACGTTAAATAAAAGGCTTTTTTAAAAAAAAGTTTTTCCCCAAAATTTTAATTTGAAACTTAAAACGAAAATTTTAAAAAAAAAAAAATTTTTTAAAATTTTTTTTTTAGCAAAAAAAGGTTAAAGTCAAAAGGGCTTTTTTAAAAAGATTTTAAATTTGTTTTTAAATCTTTTTTAAAAACCAAATAATAAAATTTGTTTTTTTAGGTTTTAGCTTAAAAGGGAAAAAAAGTCAAAAGGCTTTTTGCAAAAATTTTTAAATTTTTTGTCGAAAAAAATCTTTAAAATAAAAAAAATTTTTAAAAAAAAACAAAAAAAAAAAAAAATTTTTTTATTTTTTTTAAAAAAAAGGTTAAATAAAGGTTTTTAAAAAAAAGTTTTTTAAAATTTTGGTTAAATCTTTTGGGAAACAAAAAATTAAAAAAATTGTTTTTATTTGTTTTAGCTTAAAACGGATTTGTCAAAGGCTTTTTTAAAAAAAAATTTTAAATTTCGTCGTTAAATCGTTCATAA
>NW_027046586.1:0-23292 GCF_025399875.1 Dalotia coriaria | reverse complement strand
AAAACCGTTTTTTTCCTTTTAAAAAAAAAAAAAAATTTTTTTTTTTTTAAAAAAAAAATTTTTTTAAAACGAAAAAAAAATTTTTTTAAAATTTTTTTTTGGGGGGCCCTTTTTTTGGGTTTTTTTTTAAAAAAAAAGGGGTTTTTTTTTTTTTTTTTGGGGAAAAAAAAAAAATTTTTTTTTTAAATTTTTTTTAAAAAAAGGGACTGAAATTTTTTTTTTTTTAAAAAAAAAAAAAAAACCCTTTTTTTAAAAAACCCCAAAAAAAAAAAAATTTTTAAATTTTTTTTTTAAAAAAAAAAAAAGGGGTTTTTAAAAAAAAAAAAGGGGGTTTTTTTTTTTTTTAAAAAACCAAAAAAAATTTTTAATTTTCTTTTTTTAAATTTTTTTAAAAAAATTTTTTAAAAATTTTTTTTTAAAAAAAAAAAAGTTTTTTTTTTTTTTTTAAAAAAAAAAAAATTTTTAAAAAAAAAAATTTTTTTTTTTTTTTTAAAAAAAGCCTTTTGGGTTTTTTTTTAAAAAAAAAAAAAAATTTTTTTTTTTTTTTAAAAAATTTTTTTTTTTTTTTTTTTAAAAAATTTTTTTTTTTTTCCAAAAAACCTTTTTTTTTTTTAAAAAAAAGGGAAAAAGGTTTTTTTTTTTTTTGGGGGGGGTTTTTTTTTTTTTTTTTTTTGGAAAACCCCGGGACAAAAATTTTGGGCCTTTTAAAAAAACCCCCCAAAAAAAATTTTTTAACCTTTTTTAAAAAAAGGTTTTTTTTTTTTTTTAAAATTTTTTGGGGTTTTTTTTGAAAAAACCTTAAATTTTTTTTTTTAAAAAAAAGCAAAACGGGGGAAAAAAAAAAAAAAATTTTTTTTTTTTTTTAAAATTTTTTTTTTTTTTTAAAAAAAAATTTTAAAAAAAAAAAATTTTTTTTTAAAAAAAAGGGGGGGTTTTTAAAAAAAAAAATTTTTTTTAAAAAAAATTTTTTTAATTTTTTTAAAAATTTTTCCTTTTTTTAAAAAAAAAAAAAAATTTTTTTGGGGTTTTTTTTTTTTTTTTAAAAAAAACCCCTTTTTTTTTTTTTTAAATTTTTTTTAAAATTTTTTTTTTTAAAAAACCCCAAAAATTTTTTAAAAAAAAAAAGGGCCTTTTTTTTCCCCAAAACCAAAAAAGGAATTTTTTTTTTTTTTTTTTTTTTTTGTTTTTTTTAAAACCAAAAAAAAAAAAATTTTTTAAAAATTTTCCCCCTTTTTTTAAAAAAAAAAAAAAAATTTTTTTTTTTTTTTTTTAATTTTTTTTTTTTAAAATTTAAAAAAAAAAAAAAAGGGGGTTTTTTTTTTTTTTAAAAACCCCAAAAAAAAAAAAAATTTTTTTTTTTTTTTTTTTGGGGTTTTTTTTCAAAATTTTTTTTTTTTTTAAAAAAAATTTTTTTAACTTTTTTTTTAAAACCTAAAACGGCAAAAAAATTTTTTTTTTTTTTTTTTTTAATTTTTTAAATTTAAAAAAAAAAATTTTTTTAAAAAAACCCTTTTTTTTAAGGAAAAACTTAAAAAACCAAAAAAAATTTTTTTTTAATTAATATTGCTTCTTTTAATTTTTGGGGTTTTTAAAATTTTTTTAAAAAAAAATTTTTTTTTTTTTTTTTAAAAAAAAAAAAAAAATTTTTTTTTTTTTTTTTTTTTTTTTTTTTTCAAAAAAAAAAATTTGTTTTTTAAAAAGAAAAAGGGTTTTTTCCCAAACCTTTTAAAACCCAAAAAAAAAAAGGTTTTTTTTTTTTTTTTTAAAATTTTTTTGGAAAAAAAAAAAAAATTTTTTTTTTTAAAAAAACCCCCCGGGTTTTTTTTTTTTTAAAAAAAAAAAAAGGGTTTTTTTTTTTTTTTTTTTTTGGTTTTTTTTTAAAAAAAAAAAAAATTTTTTAAAAAAATTTTTTTTTTTCCTTTTTTAAAAAAAAAAAAAAAAATTTTTTTTTTTTTTTTTTTTTTTTTTTTTAAAAACCTTTTTTTTTTTTAAAAAAACCCCCGGGTTTTAAATTTTTTTTAAAAAAAAAAAAAAAATTTTTTTTTTTTTTTTTTTTTTAAAAAAAAAATTAAAAGTTAAAACCCAAAAAAAAAAATTTTTTGGGGTTTTAAAAACCCCCAAAAAGGGCAAAAAAAAATTTTTTTTTTTTTTTTTTTTTCGTTTTTTTTAAAAATTTTTTTTTTTTAAAAAAACCCCTTTTTACCCAAAAATTTTTTCCAAAAACCCCAAAAAAAAAGGGGAAAAAAAAAACGTTTTTTTTTTTCCCAAAAAAAAAAAATTTTTTTTAAAATTTTTTTAAAAATTTTTAAATTGCTTTTTTTTTTTTCTTTTTTTTAAAAAAAAAAAAATTTTTTTAAAAAAATTTTTTTTTTTGGTTTTTTTTAAGGAAAGGGAAAAAAAACCCAAAAAAAAAGGGGGAAAGGCTTTTTTCCCCAAAAGGGGGGGGAAAAAAAATTTTTTTTTTTTTTAAAAAAAAAAAATTTTTTTTTTTTTTTTTAAAAAAAAATTTTTTTTTTCCCCCCTTTTTTTTTTTTTTTTTTAAAAAAAAAGGGGGAAAAACCCTTTTTTTTTTTTAAAAAAAAAAAGGGAAAATTTTTTTTAAAAAGGGTTTTTAAAAAACCGGGGAAAATTTTTTTCCCCAAAAAGGGAAAAATTTTTTTTTTTTTTAAAAAAGCTTAAAAAAATTTTTAAATTTCTTTTTTTAAAATTTTTTAAAAAAAAAAATTTTTAAAATTTTAAAATTTTTTTTTTTAAAAAAAAAATTTTTTTTTAAAAAATTTTTTTTTGGGTTTAAAAAATTTTTAAAAAATTTTTTTTTTTTTTTAAAATTTTTTTAAAAACCCCCAAAAAAACTTTTTTTTAAAAAAAAATTTGGTTTTTTTTTTTTTTTTTAAAAAAAAAAAAAAAATTTTTTAATTTTTTTTTTTTTTTTTTAAAAAAAAACCCGTTTTAAAAAAAAATTTTTTTTGGAAAACAGCAAAAAAAAATTTTTTTTTTTTTTTTTAAAAAAAATTTTAAAAAAAAATTTTTTAAGGTTTTTTTTTGGGTTTTTTTTTCCAGCATTTTAAACCCCTTTTTTTTAAAAAACAAAATTTAAGTTTTAATTTTTTTTTTAAAAAAAAAAAAAATTTTTTAATTTCTTTTTTTAAATTGTTTTTTAAAAAAAAAGGGGCTTTTTTTTTAAAAAAAAAAAAAGGGGGTTTTTTTTTTTTTTTTTAAAAAAGGAAAAAAAATTTTTTTTTTTTTTTAAAAAAAAAAAAAAAAAACCCCCTTTTTTAAAAAAAAAAAAAGGGGGTTTTTTTGGTTTTTTAAGAAAAAAAGAAAAAAAAAAAATTTTTTTTAAAAATTTTTTTTTAAAAACCCCAAAAAGTTTTTTTTTGGAAAAAAAAAAAAAAAGGGTTTTTTTTTTTTTTTGGGGAAAAACCCCCCTTTTTTTTTTTTTTTTTGGCCCAATTTTTTTTTTTTAAAAAAAATTTTTAAAAAAATTTAAAAAAAATTTTTTTTTTTTTTTTTTTTAAAACAAAAAAAAAAATTTTTATTTTTTTAAAAAACCCGTTTTAAACTTTTTTTAAAAGGAAAAAAAAAAAAAATTTTTTTTTTAAAAATTTTTTTTTTAAAAAAAAAAACAAAAAAAAAATTTTTTTTTAAAAAAATTTTTTTTAAAATTTTTTTTAAAAAATTTAAAGAAAAAAAAAAAATTTTTTTAATTTTTGCTTTTTTTAAAAAAACCAAAAAAAATTTTTTAAATTTTTGTTTTTAAAAAACCCTTTTGGGGTTTTTTTTTTTTAAAAAAAAAACCTTTAAAAAAAGGAATTTTTTTTTTTTTTTAAAAAATTTGGGAAAAAAAACCAATTTTTAAAAAAAAATTTTTTTTTTTTTTCCCTTTTTTGGGGTTTTTTTTTTTTTTAAAAAAAAAAAAAAAAAATTTTTAATTTTTTTTTTTTAAATTTTAAAAAAAAAATTTAAAAAAAAATTTTTTAAAAACCCCGGGGGTTTTTTTTTAAAAGCTTAAAAGCAAAAAACCGTTTTTTTTTTTTTTTTTTTTTAAAAAAACCCCCTTTTTTTTTTTTTTTTTTAAAAAAAAATTTTTGGTTTTAAAAAAAAAAAAAAAAATTTTTAATTTTTTTTTTAAAAAAGGGGAAAAAAAAAATTTTAAAAATTTTTCTTTTTTTTTTTTAAAAAAAATTTTTGGCTTTTTTTTAAAAGCTTAAAAAAAAAAATTTTTTTTTTTTTTTTGGAAAAAAAAAAAATTTTTTAAATTTTGTTTTTTTTTAAAAAAGGGGGGGCCCTTTAACCCTTTTTAAAAAAAAAATTTTTAAAAAAAAATTTTTTTTTTTTTTAAAAAAAAAAACCCAAAAAAATTTTTAAATTTTGTTTTTTAAATTTTAAAAAAATTTTTAAAAAATTTTTTTCCTTAAAAGAAAAAACCCCCTTTTTTTTTTTTTTTTTTTTTAAAAAAAAGCTTAAAAAAAATTTTTTTTTTTTTAAAAAAAGGCTTTTTTAAAAAAAAAATTTTTTTTAAAAATTTTTTGGAAAAGGGGGGGCCCAAATTTTTTTTTTTTTTTTTTGGGGGGGGTTTTTTTTTGTTTTTTAAAAGGGGAAAAAGCCAAAAAATTTTTTAAAAAAAAAGGGACCAAATTTTTTTTTTTAAAAAATTTTTTTAAAAAAATTTTTAAATTTTTTTTTAAAAAGCTTTTTAAAAAAAATTTTTAAAAAAAATTTTTAAAAAAAAAAAATTTTTTTTTTCCTTTTTTTAAAAAAATTTTTTAAAAAAAAAAAATTTTTTTTTTTAAAAAAAACCCCCGGAAATTTAAATTTTAAAAGCAAAAAAAACCGCAAAAAAAAATTTTTTTTTTAACTTTTTAACCCTTTAAACCCTTAAAAAAAAAATTTTTTTTGGTTTTTTTTTTTCCTTTTTTTTTTAAAAAACTTAAAAACCAAAAAATTTTCTTTTTTTCAAAAATTTTAAAACCCTTAAAAAAAAAAATTTTTGTGTGCGTTTTTTATTAATGTGCTTCTATTTTGAGACGATTTCAGCGATCTAAAATGCTTGAAAATGCTTATTTTAGCAAAACAGCACGTTTTGAGCTTTAATCTGCGTTTTTAACGCGTAAAACAGCATAAAACGACGAATTTTTTATTGTTTCGTTTTATTAATGTGCGTCTGTTGAACGATTTCAAGCGATCTAAAATGCTTGAAAATGCTTATTTTAGCAAAACAGCACGTTTTGTGCTTTATTCTGCCCGTTTTAACGCGTAAAACGGGATAAAAACGACGAAATTTTTGTATTGGTTTTATTTTATTGCGTCTACTTGAACGATTTCAGCGATCTGAAATGCTTGAAAGTGCTTATTTTAGCAAAACAACACGTTTGAGCTGTAATCCTGCGTTTTAACGCGTAAAACAACATAAAAACGACAGGGTACGCAGTATTCGTTTTTATTAATATTGCTTCTATTTAAGAACGATTTCAACGATCTAAAATGCTTGAAATGCTTGTACAGCAAAACAACGTTTTGAGTTAATCTACGTTTTAACGCGTAAAACAGCATAAAACGACGGAATTTTTATTATTCGTTTTATTAATGTGCTTCTATTTAGCGTTGATTTCCAGCGATCACAAAAATGCTTGAAAATGCTTATTTTAGCAGCAAAACAGCACGTTTGAGCTTTAATCTGCGTTTTAACGCGTAAAACAACATAAAACGACGAATTTTTTATTATTCGTTTTTTTATTAATGTGCTTCTATTTGAACGATTTCAACGATCTAAAATGCTTGAAAATGCTTATTTTAGCAAAACAGTACGTTTGAGCTTTAATCGGACGCCCTTCTGTGCAGGCAATTCAGCGATAAATACCTGTTAATCTGCGTTTTAACGCGTAGAACAGCATAAAACGACGAATTTTGTGTCGTTTTTAGCCAATATTGCACGTCTATTTGAACGATTTCCAGCGATCTAAAATGCTTGAAAATACTTATTTTTTAGCAGCAAAACAGCACGTTTTGAGCTTTAATCTGCGTTTTAACGCGTAAAACAGCATAAAACGACAGATTTTTATTATTCGTTTTTTTTTTTTTTATTAATATTGCTTCTATTTGAACGATTTTCAACGATCTAAAATGCCGAAAATGCTTATTTTTAGCAAAACGAAAGCACGTTTTGAGGCACTGAAATCACCGCGTTTTAACGCGTAAAACGAAAACGCCAAAACGGCAGAAATTTTTGGTATTCGTTTTTATTAATATTGCGTCTATTTGAACGATTTCAACGATCTAAAATGCTTGAAAGTAGCATTTTAGCAAAACAGCACGGTTTGAGGCTTTATTCTGCGCTTTAACGCGTAAAACAGCGCCAAACCGACGAAATTTTTATTATTCGGTTTTATTTTTATTGCGTCTATTTGAACGATTTCAACGTCTAAAATGCTTGAAAAAGCATTTTTTAGCAAAACAGCACGTTTTGAAGGCTTTTAATCTGCGCGTTTTTAACGCGTAAAACAGCATAAAACGACAATTTTATTATTTGTTTTTATTATGTGCGTCTATTTGAACGATTTCAACGATCTAAAATGCTTGAGAAAATGCTTATTTTAGCCAAAACAGCACGTTTCAAGCGTTAAAATGCGTTTTAAGCGTTTAAGCAAAACAGCGAAATTTTGATTTTTTTATTAATATTCTCTATTTGAACGATTAAACGAAAATTTTTAAAATGCTATTTTTAGCAAAACAGCACGTTTAAAGTTTCACGCGTTTTAACGCGTAAAACGCTTATAAAACGACGAAATTTTATTATTCGTTTTTATTAATATTGCGTCTATTTGAGCGATTTCAACGATCTAAAATGCTTGAAAATGCTTATTTTAAACAGCACGTTTGAGCTTTAATCAACGTTTTTTAACGCGTAAAGAGCGCAAAGTAGGCGAATTTTTATTATTCGTTTTTATTAATGGTAGCTTCTATTTAAACGATTTCAACGATCTAAAATGCTTGAAAATGCTTATTTTATAAAACAGCGCGTTTTGAGCTTTAATCTGCGTTTTTAACGTAAAACAGCATAAAACGACGAAATTTTATTATTCGTTTTTTATTAATATTGCGTCTATTTGAACGATTTCACGATCTAAAATGCTTGAAAATGCTTGGCGCAGCAAAGGCAGCACGTTTTGAGCTTTTAATCTGCGTTTTAACGCGTAAAACAACATAAAACGACGAATTTTATTATTCGTTTTTATTAATATTGCTTCTATTTGAACGATTTCAACGATCTAAAATGCTTGAAAATGCTTATTTTATATAGCACGTTTTGAGCTTTAATCTGCGTTTTAACGCGTAAAACAGCATAAAACGACGAATTTTTATTATTCGTTTTATTAATATTGCTTCTATTTGAACGATTTCAACATTCCTAAAATGCTGAAAATGCTTATTTTACAGCAGCAAAAGCAGCACGTTTTGAGCTTTAATCTGCGTTTTAACTTGCGTAAAACAGCATAAAACGACGAATTTTTTTATTATTCGTTTTTATTAATGTTGTCTATTTGAGGCGGTTCAACGATCTACAAAATGCCAGAAAATGCTTATTTAGCAAAACAGCACGTTTGAGCTTTAATCAGCGTTTTAACGCGTAAAACAACATAAAACGTGAAATTTTGTATTTTATTAAATATTGCGTCTATTTGAACGATTTCCAACGATCTAAAATGCTTGAAAATGCTTTATTTTTAGCAAAACAGCACGTTTGAGGCTTTAATCACGTTTTAACGCGTAAGAGCAGCAAAACGTGAATTTTTATTATTCACGTTTTTATTAATGTTAGCTTCTATTTGAAAGGAACGATTTCCAGCGATCTAAAATGCTTGAAAGTACTTATTTTAGCAAAACAGCACGTTTGAGCTTTTAATCTTCGTTTTTAACGCGTAAAACATCATAAAGCGACAGAGAATTTTTATTATTCGCTTTTTATTAATGGCCGGCTATATTTGAACGATTTCCAGCGATCTCAAATGCTTGAAAATGCTTGTTTTGTAAAACAGCACGTTTTGAGCTAATCTGCGTTTAGTAAAACAACAAAACGACGAAATTTTTATTATTCGTTTTTTATTAATATTGCTTCTATTTAGACGATTTCAACGATCTAAAATGCTTGAAAATGCTTATTTTTAGCAAAACGGCACGTTTTGAGGCTTTGTCGTTTAACGCGTAAAACATCATAAAGCGACGAAATTTTTATTATTCAACAATCTCGCAAAACGACAGTTTTTATTATTACGTTTTTTTATTAATATTGCGTCTATTTGAACGATTTTCAACGATCTAAAATGCTTGAAAATGCTTACTTATTTTAGCAAAACAGCACGTTTGAGCATACGCGTTTTAACGCGTAAAACAGCATAAAAACGACGAAATTTTTATTATTCGTTTTTTTATTTTTATTGCGCGTTTTATTTGAACGATTTCAACGGTCTAAAATGCTTGAAAATGTATTTTAGCAAAACACCACGTTTTGAGCTTTTGATCACCGCGTTTTTAACGCGTAAAGAGCAGCATAAAAACGACGAATTTACGTATTCGTTTTTATTAATATTGCTTCTATTTGAACGATTTCAAGATCACAAAATGCTTGAAATGCTTATTTTAGCAAAAACAGCACGTTTTGAGCTTTAATCTGCGTTTTAACGCGTAAAACAGCGCAAAACGACGAAATTTTTATTATTCGTTTTTATTAATATTGCGTCTATTTGAAGACGATTTCAACGTGCAAAATGCTTGAAAATGCTTATTTTTATGCTTGTAAAACAGCACGTTTTGAGCTGTCTGCGTTTTAACGCGTAAAACAGCATAAACGGCGAATTTTTATTATTCGTTTTTTATTAATATTGCTTCTATTTGAACGATTTCAACGATCTAAAATGTTTGTGCTTATTTTAACAAAACAGCACGTTTTGAGCTTTAATCTGCGTTTTAACTCGGTAAAACAGCATAAAACGACAATTTTATTATTCGTTTTATTAATATTGATTCTATTTGAACGATTTCAACGATCACAAAATGCTTGAAAATGCTTATTTTAGCAAAACAGCACGTTTTGAGCGCAATCTGCGTTTTAACGTAAAACAACATAAAAACGACGAATTTTTTTTATTATTCGTTTTTTTTATTAATATTGCGTCTATTTGAACGATTTCAACGATCCTAAAATGCTTGAAAATGCTTACATTTTAGCAAAACAGCACGTTTTGAGCTTTAATCTGCGTTTTAACGCGTAAAACAACATAAAAATGACGAATTTTTATTATTCATTTTTATTAATATTGCTTCTATTTAAACGATTTCAACGATCTAAAATGCTTGTCGCTTATTTTAGCAAAAACAGCATGTTTTGAGCTTTGCAACCTGCGATTTAACGCGTAAAACAGCATAAAACGACAGATTGCACCGTATTTGTTTTTATTAATATTGCTTCTATTTGAACGACTTCCAACGATTTAAAATGCTTGAAAATGCTTATTTTAGCAAAACGGCACGATTTGAAGGCTTTAATCTGCGTTTTAACGCGTAAAACGGCGCCAAAACGACGAATTTTATTATTCGTTTTATTAATATTGCGTCTATTTGAACGATTTCCAACGATCTAAAATGCTTTAGTATTTTGTAGCAAAACAGCGCGTTTTGAGCTTTATTCTGCGTTTTAACGCGTAAAGGCAACATAAAACGACAGAAATTTTATTATTCTTTTTATTTTTATTGCGTCCTATTTGAACGATTTCAACGATCTAAAATGCTTGAAAATGCTTGTTGCAGCAAAACAGCACGTTTTGAGCTTTAATCGCCGTTTAGCGCGTAAAACAGCATAAAAGTGACGAATTTATTATTCGTTTTTTTATTAATATGCTTCTATTTGAACGATTTCAACGATCTAAAATGCTTGAAAATGCTTATTTTAGCAAAACAGCACGTTTTGAGCTTTAATCTGCGTTTTAACGCGTAAAACAGCATAAAACGACGAAATTTTATTATTCGTTTTATTAATATTGCTTCTATTTAAACGATTTCAGCGATCTAAAATGCTTGAAAATGCTTATTTTAGCAAAAACCAGCATGTTTTTGAGCTTTTAATCTGCGTTTAACGCGTAAAACAGCATAAAAACGACGAATTTTTATTATTCGTTTTTATTAATATTAACTTCTATTTGAACGGCTTCAACGATTTAAAATGCCCGAAAATGCTTATTTTAGCAAAACAGCACGATTTGAGCACAATCTGCGTTTTAACGCGTAAACAGCATAAAACTGACGAAATTTTTATTATTCGTTTTTATTAATATTGCGTCTATTTGAACGATTTCAACGATCTAAAATGCTTGGTAGCATTTTTAGCAAAACAGCACGTTTTGAACTTTATTCTGCGTTTAACGCGTAAAACAAACATAAAAGAAACGGCGAGGTACATTATTCTTTTTATTTTTATTGCGTCTATTTAGCGATTTCAACGATCTAAAATGCTTGAAAATGCTTATTTTAGCAAAACAGCGTTTTGAAGACTTTAATCTGCGTTTTAACGCGTAAAACCAACATAAAACGACGAAGTGCACTGATGACTTCGTTTTATTAATATTGCGTCTATTTGAACGATTTCAACGATCTAAAATGCTTGAAAATGCTTATTTTAGCAAAACAGCACGTTTTGAGCTTTAATCTGCGTTTAACGTGTAAAACAGCATAAAAACGACGAAATTTTTATTATTCGTTTTTATTAATATTGCTTTTATTTGAACGATTTCAACGATCAAATGCTTGAAAATGCTTATTTTAGCAAAACAGCACGTTTTGAGCTTTTAATCTGCGTTTTAACGCGTAAAATAGCATAAAACGACAGATTTTTATTATTCTCGTTTTATTAATATTGCTTCTATTTGAACGATTTCAACGATCTAAAATGCTTGAAAATGCTTATTTTAGCAAAACAGCACGTTTTGAGCTTAATCTGCGTTTTAACGCGTAAAACAACATAAAACGACGAATTTTTATTATTCGTTTTTTTGTATGTGCATCTATTTGAACAGTTTCAACGATCTAAAATACTTGAAAATGCTTATTTTAGCAAAGCAGCACGTTTGAGCTTTAATCAGCGTTTTAACGCGTAAAACAGCATAAAACGACGAAATTTTATTATTTGTTTTTATTAATATTGCGTCTATTTGAACGATTTCAACGATCTAAAATGCTTGAAAATGCTTATTTTAGCAGCAAAACAGCGTTTTGAGCAATCACCGCGTTTTAACGCGTAAAACAGCATAAAAACGACGAATTTTTTATTATTCGTTTTTATTAATATTTAACTTCTTTTGAACGATTTCAACGATGCGAAATGGCGTATTTATTTTAGCAAAACAGCACGTTTACGAGCTTTAATCTGCGTTTTAACGCGTAAAACATCATAAAACGTTTTATTATTCGCTTTTTATTAATGTGCTTCGTTGAACGATTTCAACGATCACAAAAATGCTTGAAAATGCTTATTTTTATGAAACAGCATATTTTGAAGGCTTTAATCTGCGTTTTAACGCGTAAAACAGCATAAAAACGACAGATTTATTTTTTATTATTCGTTTTTTATTAATATTGCTATTTGAACGATTTCAACGATCTAAAATGCTTGAAAATGCTTATTTTATGGCAAGCTGTAGCACGTTTTGAGCACAATCTGCGTTTTAACGCGTAAAACAGCATAAAAACGACAGGGGTACATTATTCGTTTTTGTTAATATTGCGTCTATTTGAACGATTTCCAGCGATCTAAAATGTACTTATTTTTAGCAAAACAGCACGTTTTGAGCTTTTAATCTGCGATTTTAACGCGTAAAACAACATAAAAATGACGAATTTTTATTATTCGTTTTTATTAATATTGC
The DNA here is from genome assembly GCF_025399875.1 of Dalotia coriaria. Classification (NCBI taxonomy): domain Eukaryota; kingdom Metazoa; phylum Arthropoda; class Insecta; order Coleoptera; family Staphylinidae; genus Dalotia; species Dalotia coriaria. The sequence goes on along the minus strand of NW_027046586.1, from coordinate 11,377 downwards.
TTCTATTTGAACGATTTCAACGATCTAAAATGCCCAGAAAATGCTTATTTTAGCAAAACAGCACGTTTTGAGCTTTAATCTGCGTTTTAACGCGTAAAACATCATAAAACGACGAAATTTTATTATTCGCTTTTTATTAATATTGCTTCTATTTGAACGATTTCAACGATCTAAAATGCTTGAAAATGCTTATTTTATGCCAAAACATGTTTTGAGCTTTTAATCTGCGTTTAACGCGTAAAACGGCATAAAACGACGAATTTTTTATTATTCGTTTTTTTTATTATTGCTTCTATTTGAACGATTTCAACGATCACAAAATGCTTGAAATGCTTATTTTAGCAAAACAAGCACGTTTTGAGCTTTTAATCTGCGTTTTAACGCGTAAAACAGCATAAAACGACAGAAATTTTCCAGTATTCGTTTTTTGTTAATGGCCGTCTATTTGAACGATTTCAACGATCTAAGTAACGAAAATGCTTATTTGGCAAAACAGCACGTTTTGAGCTTTAATCTGCGTTTAACGCGTAAAAACAGCATAAAAATGACGAATTACTGGCCTGTTCGTTTTATTAATATTGGCACCGGTGGAACGATTTTCAGCGATCTACAAAATGCTTGAAAATGCTTGGTACAGCAAAACAGCACGTTTTGAGCTTTATTCTGCGTTTTAACGCGGCCAGAGCAGCATAAAACGACGGGAATTTTTATTATTCGTTTTTTTATTTTTTATTGCGTCTATTTGAACGATTTCAACGATCTAAAATACTTGAAATTGCTGATTTTAGCAGCAGCGCATTTGAGCTTTAATCTGCGTTTAACGCGTAAAACAGCATAAAAACGACGGAATTCTTATTATTCGTTTTTATTAATATTGCTTCTATTTGAACGATTTCAACGATCTAAAATGCTTGAAAATGCTTATTTTGGCAAAACAGCGCTACGTTTTGAGCGCCGTCTGCGTTTTAACGCGTAAAACGTATAAAACGACGAATTTTTTATTATTCGTTTTTTTATTAATATTGCTTCTATTTGAACGATTTCGAAAGCGATCTAAAATGCTTAGTACTTATTTGCAAAACAGCACGTTTGAGCTTTAATCTGCGTTTTAGCGCGTAAAACAGCTTATAAAACGACGAAAGATTTTCGTTGTAAATAGCCGTCTTGAACGATTTCAGCAGTCTAAATGCTTGAAAATGCTTATTTTAGCAAAACAGCGCGTTTTGAGCTTAATCAGCGTTTTAACGTAAAACAACATACAAAACGACAGAAATTTTTATTATTTGTTTTATTAATATTGCGTCTATTGAACGATTTCCGGCGATCAAATGCTTGAAAATGCTTATTTTAGCAAAACAGCACGTTTTGAGCCTTAATCTGCGTTTTTAACGCGTAAAACAATATAAAACGACAGATTTTTATTATTCAGACTTTTTATTAATATTGCTTCTATTTGAACGATTTCAACGATCTAAAATGCTTGAAAATGCTTATTTTAGCAAAACAGCGTTTGAAGGCTTTGTCGCATTTAACGCGTAAAACATCATAAAACGACGAAATTTTTTATTATTCGCGCATTAATATTGAAAACTCTATTTGAAAGTGAACGTTTTCAACGATCTAAAATGCTTGAAAATGCTTATTTTATGGAAACAGCGTATTTTGAACGCAATCTGCGTTTTAACGCGTAAAACACAGCATAAAACGACGAATTTTTATTCGTTTTTTTATTAATATTAATATTTGAACGGTTTAACGATCTAAGTAGCGAAAGTAGCATTTAGCAAAACAGCTTGCGTTTTGGAGCTTTAATCCGTTTTAACGCGTAAAACAACATAAAATGACGAATTTTTTATTATTCGTTTTATTAATATTGCTCTATTTGAACGATTTCAACGATCTAAAATCGCGAAATGCTTATTTAGCAAACAGCACGTTTTGAGCTTTATTCTGCGTTTAACGCGTAAAACAGCATAAAACGACAGAATTTTTGTGTTTTTATTTTTTATTGCGCACGTCTATTTGAACGTTTCAGCGTCCAAATGCGCATTGCTGGGTTTTGTAAAACAGCACGTTTGAGCTTTGTCTGCGTTTTAACGCGTAAAACAACGCGACGACAGGAATTTTATTATTCGTTTTTTGTTAATATTTAGCTATATTTGAACGTTTTAAACTGATAAAATGCTTGAAAATGCTTATTTTAGCGAAAGCGCGGCACGTTTGAGCTTTAATCTGCGTTTTAACGCGTAAAACGGCATATAAAACGTTGAATTTTTTTATTATTATTCGTTTTTTTTATTAATATTTATTTTCTATTTGTAGACGATTTCAACGTCTAAAATGCTTGAAAATGCTTATTTTTTGCGAAACAATAGGTTTTGGGCAATCTGCGTTTAACGTAAAACAGCAAAACGACGAATTTTTATTATTCGTTTTTTTATTAATATTGCGTCTATTTGAACGATTTCAACGATCTAAAATACTTGAAAATGCTTATTTTTAGCAAAACAGCACGTTTTGAGAGCTTTAATCCAGCGTTTTAACTTGCGTAAAACAACATAAAACGACGAAATTTTTATTATTTGTTTTATTAATATTGCGTCTATTTGAACGATTTCAACGATCACAAATGCTTGAAAATGCTTATTTTAGCAAAACAGCACGTTTGAGCCTTAATCTGCGTTTTTAACGCGTAAAACAACATAAAACGACAATTTTATTATTCGTTTTTATTAATATTGCTTCTATTTGAACAGTTTCAACGATCTAAAATGCTTAAGTAGCATTTTGGCAAGCAAGCGTTTTGCGACTTTTAATCTGCACTAACGCGTAAAACATCATAAAAACGACAGGGTACATTATTCGCTTTTATTATATTTAGCCTATTTGAACGATTTCAGCTTGATCTAAAATGCTTTGAAAATGCTTGTATTTTAGCAGCAAAACCGCAGCATGTTTTGAGCTTTTAATCTGCGTTTTAACGCGTAAAACAACATAAAACGACGAAATTTTATTATTCGTTTTTGTTAATATTGCACGTCTATTTGAACGATTTCAACGATCTAAGAGTAGCGAAAGCCTTTATTTTTGTAGCAAACAGCACGTTTTGAGCTTTAATCTGCGTTTTAACGCGTAAAACAACATAAAAATGACGAATTTTTTATTATTCGTTTTATTAATATTGCTTCTATTTGAACGATTTCAACGATCTAAAATGCTTGAAAATGCTTATTTTAGCAAAACAGCGCGTTTGAGCTTTTATTCTGCGTTTAACGCGTAAAACAACATAAAAACGACAATTTTATTATTCGTTTTATTTTTTTGTTGCGCGTCTATTTGAACGATTTCAACGATCTAAAATGCTTGAAATTGCTGATTTTATAGCAAAACAGCACGTTTTGAGCTTTAATCTGCCGTTTAACGCGTAAAACGACACGCAAAAACGACGAAATTTTTATTATTCGTTTTTTTGTGTATGCTTCTATTTGAAGGATTTCAACGATCTAAAAATGCTTGAAAATGCTTATTTTTAGCAAAACAACGTTTTGAGAGCTTTTAATCACCGTTTTAACGCGTAAAACAGCATAAAACGACGAATTTTTTATTATTCGTTTTTACAATATTGCTTCTATTTGAACGATTTCAACGATCTAAAATGCTTGAAAATGCTTATTTTAGCAGCAAAACAGCACGTTTGAGCTTTAATCTGCGTTTAACGCGTAAAACAGCATAAAAACGACGAATTTTTTTGTTATTCGTTTTTATTAATATTGCGTCTATTTGAACAATTTCAACGATCTAAAATACTTGAAAATGCTTATTTTAGCAAAACAGCACGTTTGAGCTTTAATCAGCGTTTTAACGCGTAAAAGCAGCATAAAAACGACGAAATTTTTTATTATTTGTTTTTATTAATATTGCGTCTATTTGAACGATTTCAACGATCCAAAATGCTTGAAAATGCTTATTTAGCAAAACAGCACGTTTTGAGCTTTTAATCTGCGTTTTAACGCGTAAAACAACATAAAACGACAGAAATTTTTATTATTCGTTTTTATTAATATTATCTATTTGAACGATTTCAACGATCTAAAATGCTTGAAAATGCTTTGTTTAGCAAAACAGCACGTTTTGAGCTTTAATCTGCGTTTTAACGCGTAAAACAGCATAAAACGACGAATTTTATTATTCGTTTTTATTAATATTGCGTCTATTTGAATGATTTCAGCGATCTAAAATGCTTGAAAATGCTTATTTTTAGCAAAACAGCACGATTTGAGCTTTTATTCTGCGTTTTAACGCGTAAAAAACAGCATAAAACGACAGAATTTTTTATTATTCGTTTTTATTTTTATTGCGTCTATTTGAACGATTTCCAACGGTCTAAAATGCTTGAAAGTGCTTATTTTAGCAAAACACCACGTTTTGGCAGGCTTTAATCTGCGTTTTAACGCGTAAAACAGCATAAAACGACGAATTTTTTATTATTCGTTTTTATTAATATTTAGCTTTCTATTTGAACGATTTCAACGATCAAAATGCTTGAAAATGCTTATTTTTAGCAAAACAACGTTTGAGCTTTAATCTGCGTTTTTAACGCATGAAACAGCTTATAAAAACGACAGGGAATTTTATTATTCGTTTTATTGATATTGCGTCTATTTGAACGATTTCAACGATCAAAATGCTTGAAAATGCTTATTTTAGCAAAACAGCACGTTTGAGCTTTAATCTGCGTTTTAACGCGTAAAACAGCATAAAACGGCGAAAAGATTCGCGCTTTATTATTCGTTTTTATTAATATTAGCTACATTTGAACGGTTTCAACGATCTAAAATGTTTGAAAATGCTTATTTTAATAAAACAGCGTTTTGGAGCTTTTGATGCGTTTTTAACTCGTAAAACAGCATAAAACGACGAATTTTTATTATTCGTTTTTATTAATATTGATTCTATTTGAACGATTTCAACGATCTAAAATGCCCAGAAAATGCTTATTTTAGCAAAACAGCACGTTTTGAGCTTTAATCTGCGTTTTAACGCGTAAACAGCATAAAACGACGAATTTTTTTTATTATTCGTTTTATTAATATTCGTCTGTTGAACGATTTCAACGATCTAAATGCTTGAAATACTTATTTTTAGCAAAACAGCACGTTTTGAGCTTTAATCATGCGTTTTAACGCGTAAAACAGCATAAAAATGACGAATTTTTATTATTCGTTTTTATTAATATTATTGCTTCTATTTAAACGATTTCAGCGATCTAAAATGCTTGAAAATGCTTATTTTAGCAAAACAGCACGTTTTGAGCTTTAATCTGCGTTTTAACGCGTAAAACAGCATAAAAACGACAATTTTTTATTATTCGTTTTTATTAATATTACTTCTATTTGAACGACTTCAACGATTTAAAATGCTTGAAATGCTTATTTTTAGCAAAACAGCCTGATTTGAGCTTTAATCTGCGTTTAACGCGTAAAACAGCATAAAACGACGGTTGGTTGAGGTTGGAATATTTAGCAAAACCGCACGTTTGAGCTTTTATTCTGCGCAACGCGTGAAAACAGCATAAAAACGACGAAATTTTTATTATTCGTTTTTATTTTTATTGCGTCTATTTGAACCTTGATTTCAACGATCACAAAATGCTTGAAAATGCTTATTTTATAAAAACAGCACGTTTTGAGCTTTAATCTGCGTTTAACGCGTAAACAGCATAAAACGACGAATTTTTATTATTCGTTTTTTTATTAATATTGCTTCTATTTGAACGATTTCAACGATCTAAAATGCATGAAAATGCTTATTTTAGCAAAACAGCACGTTTGAAGGCTTTAATCAGCGTTTAACGTAAAAACAGCATAAAAACTACAGAAATTTACATTATTTGTTTTATTAAATTGCGCGTCTATTTGAAGACGATTTCAGCGATCTAAAATGCTTGAAATGCTTATTTTATAAAACAGCACGTTTTGAGCTTTTAATCTGCGTTTTAACGCGTAAAACAACATAAAAACAACGAATTTTTTATTATTCGTTTTTATTAATATTACTTCCTATTTGAACAGTCTAAAATGCTTGAAAATGCTTATTTTATAAAACAGCACGTTTTGAGCTTTAATCTTACGTTTTAACGCGTAAAACGAAAAAACTAAAAACGACGAATTTTTTTATTGTCGTTTTATTAATATTGCGTCTATTTGAATGATTTCCAGCGATCTAAAATGCTTGAAAATGCTTATTTACAGCAAAACAGCACGATTTGACTTTTATTCTGCGTTTCGCTTGCGTAAAACAGCATAAAACGACGAAATTTTTTATTATTCGAACTTTTATTTTTTATTTAACGTCTATTTGAACGTTTTCCAACGATCTAAAATGCTTGAAAATGCTTATTTTAGCAAAAACAGCACGTTTTGAGCTTTAATCTGCGTTTTAACGCGAAAAACAGCATAAAAAGGCGAAATTTTTATTATTCGTTTTTATTAATATTGCTTTTTATTTAAAACGATTTCAACGATCAAAAATGCTTTGTTTTTTTTAAAAAACAGCACGTTTTGAGTTTTTAATCTGCTTTTTAACCGTAAAACAGCAAAAAAACGACGAATTTTTTTTTTATTCGTTTTTATTAATTTTGGGTTCTTTTTAAAAGATTTCAACGATTTAAAAATGCTTGAAAATGTTATTTTAGAAAAAACAGCACGTTTTGAGCTTTAATCTGCGTTTTCCCCTAAAAAAACAAAAAAACAAAAAAAATTTTTATTATTCGTTTTTATTAATATTCCCGCCCTATTTGAACGTTTTCCCAACGATCTAAAATGCTTGAAAATGCTTATTTTAGCAAAACAGCACGTTTTGAGCTTTTTTTCTGCGTTTTAACGCGTAAAACAGCAAAAAAAAGACAAAATTTTTATTATTCTTTTTTATTTTTATTGCTTCTTTTAAAAAAGGGGATTTCAACGATCTAAAATGTTTGAAAATGCTTATTTTAGAAAAACAGCACTTTTTGAGTTTTTAATCTTTTAACGCGTAAAAAAAAACCTTTTTAACGTTTTTTTTTTTTTTTGAACGGGGCTTGGTTTTCCTTGGCGGTTTTGGCCCCCGTTTGAGCTTTAATCTGCGTTTTAACGCGTAAAACAGCAAAAAAAAGGGGGAAAAATTTTTTATTATTCGTTTTTATTAATATTGCGTCTTTTTAAAACGATTTCAACGATCTAAAATGTTTGAAAATGCTTATTTTAGCAAAACAGCACGTTTTGAGCTTTATTCTGGGTTTTAACGGGGTAAAACAGCATAAAAAGGGGGAAATTTTTTTTATTATTGGGTTTTTTTTTTTATTGCGTCTATTTGAACGATTTCAACGATCTAAAAGCTTGAAAATGCTTATTTTTAAGCAAAACAGCACGTTTTGAGTTTTTAATCTGCTTTTTAACGCGAAAAAACAGCAAAAAAACGACAAATTTTTTTATTATTCGTTTTTATTAATATTGCTTCTTTTGAAGGGTTTCAACGATTTAAAATGCTTAAAAATGCTTATTTTGTTAAAACAGCACGTTTTGAGCTTTAATCTGCTTTTTAACGCGAAAAAACACCCAAAAAAACGAAAAATTTTTTATTTTTCGTTTTTTTTAAAAATTGCGCTATTTAAAACGATTTCAACGATCTAAAATGCTTAAAAAATGCTTATTTTAAAAAAACCCAGCACGTTTTAAACTTTATTCTGCGTTTTAACGCGTAAAAAAACAAAAAAAACGACGAAAATTTTTTATTCTTTTTTTATTTTATTGCGTCTATTTGAACGATTTCCCCCCATTTTGGTTTGAAAATGTTTTTTAAGAAAAAGGGCCCCGTTTTGAGTTTTTAATCTGCGTTTTAACGCGAAAAACAGCAAAAAAACGACAAATTTTTTTTTATTATTCGTTTTTATTAATATTGCTTCTTTTTAAACGATTCAACGATTTAAAATGCTTGAAAATGCTTATTTTTTAAAACAGAAAGTTTTGAGCTTTAATCGCTTTTAACGCGGAAAAACAGCATAAAAAACAAAAATTTTTTTATTATTTTTTTTTTATTAAATTGCGTCTATTTGAACGATTTAAACGATCAAAAATGTTTGGGAAAATGCTTTTTTTAGAAAAACCCGCCGTTTTGGAGCTTTTTTTCTGCGTTTTAAGGGAAAAAACAGCAAAAAAACAAAAATTTTTATTATTCGTTTTTATTTTTATTGCTTCTTTTTGGGAACGATTTCAACGATCAAAAAAGGGCAAAATGCTTTTTTTTGGAAAAAACAGCCGTTTTTGAGTTTTAATCTGCTTTTTAAAGCGAAAAACAGCAAAAAAAAACGAGGGGAATTTTTTTTTCTTTTTTTATTAATATTGCTTCTATTTGAACGATTTCAACGATCTAAAATGCTTAAAATGCTTATTTTAGCAAAACAGCACGTTTTGAGTTTTTAATCAGCGTTTTAACGCGTAAAACAATAAAACACAAAATTTTTTTATTATTTTTTTTTTATTAAAATTTGCGTCTATTTGAACGATTTAAAACGATCAAAAATGCTTAAAAATGCTTTTTTTTAGAAAAAAGAAGTTTTGAGCTTTAATCTGCGTTTTAACGCGTAAAACGGGCATAAAACAACAAATTTTTTTTATTATTCTTTTTTTTATTAATATTGTTTCTATTTGAACGATTTAAACGTTTAAAAAATGCTTGAAAATGCTTATTTTAGCAAAACAGCACGTTTTGAGCTTTAATCTGCGTTTTAACGCGAAAAACAGCAAAAAAACGACGAATTTTTATTATTCTTTTTTATTAATTTTGCGCCCTATTTGAACGATTTCAACGATTTTAAAGCTTAAAATGCTTTTTTTTAAAAACAGCACTTTTTGAGTTTAATCGGGGTTTTAACGCGTAAAACAGCATAAAACGAGGGAAATTTTTTTTTATTTTTTTTTTTTAAATATTGCGTCTATTTGAACGATTTCAACGATCTAAAATGCTTGAAAATGCTTATTTTAGCAAAAACAGCACGTTTTGAGCTTTAATCTGCGTTTTAACGCGTAAAACAGCATAAAATGACGAATTTTTTATTATTCGTTTTTATTAATATTGCTTCTATTTAAACGATTTCAACGATCTAAAATGCTTGAAAATGCTTATTTTGCAAAACAGCACGTTTTGAGCTTTAATCTGCGTTTTTACGTAAATCGCATATAAAGACGATTTTATTATCGTTAAAATTAAAAATTGCTTATTTAACGATCACGATCTAGCTTAAAATGCTTTTAGCAAAAACAAAGCACGTTTGAAGTCTTTATTATTGTTTTTAATAAAACACATAAAACGACTGAAATTTTTATTATTGCTTTTGAAAATGCTTATTTGAAAACGATTTAGATTTAAATGCTTTAAACTGCTTATTAGCAAAAACACACGATTTTTTATTCGTTTTTTTAATGCAAATACATAAAATACAAATTCCTTTGATAATGCTTTTTTAAAATATTATCATTTGAACGTTTCAACCGATGTAAAATGCTTGAAAAGCTATTAGAAAACAGCACTTTTGATCTTTTAATTAGCGTTTTAAGCGTATAACATTAAACGACTAAATTTGCTTATGTTTTTTTTAAAATAATGCGTCATTTGAACGATTTCAATGCTTTAAATGCTTGAAAATGCTTATTTTAGCACGAAATCGTTTTGGTTTTTAAACTGCGTTTAATCGCGAAAACAATAAAACGACGAATTTTATTTTTTTATAAATGCCGTTGCTGTTAACGATTTCAACGCGTAAAATCGCTGAAAACGCAATTTTAGCAAAACAGTACGTTTTGATTTTAATCTGCGTTTAACGCGAAACACATAAAAACGCTTAAATTTTATTTTGTTTAATTAATTGCTTATTTGAACGATTTCGACGATCTAAAATGCTTGAAAATGCTTATTTTAGCAAAACAGCGTTTTGAGCATATTCTCTTTTAACCGTAAAACAACATAAAAACGAGAAATTTTTTTATTCGTTTATGAATTTGCGTCTTATTTGCGTTATTAACGATCTAAAATGCGAAAAGCTTATTTTAGTCAAATCGTTTTGAGCTTTAATCTGCTGTTTTAACGCGAAATTTAAAGCATAAAATGCGAATTTGCTTATTTTTTAAAAATTGCTTCATTTAAAACGATTTCAACGATCTAAAATGCTTGAAAATGCTTATTTTAGCAAAACAGCACGTTTTGAGCTTTTAATCTGCGTTTTAACGCGTAAAACAGCATAAAACGACGAATTTTTATTATTCGTTTTTATTAATATTGCTTCTATTTGAACGATTTCAACGATCTAAAATGCTTGAAAATGCTTATTCTTAGCAAAACAGCACGTTTTGAGCTTTAATCTGCGTTTTAACGCGTAAAACACCATAAAACGACGAAATTTTTATTATTCGTTTTTTTTAAATATGCGTCTATTTGAACGATTTCAACGATCTAAAATGCTTGAAAATGCTTATTTTAGCAAAACAGCACGTTTTGAGCTTTAATCTGCGTTTTAACGCGTAAAACAGCATAAAAACGACGAAATTTTTATTATTCGTTTTTATTAATATTGCTTCTATTTGAACGATTTCAACGATCTAAAGTGCTTGAAAATGCTTATTTTAGCAAAACAGCACGTTTTGAGCTTTTAATCTGCGTTTTAACGCGTAAAACAGCAATAAAAACGACGAATTTTTTATTATTCGTTTTTATTAATATTGCTTCTATTTGAACGATTTCAACGATCTAAAAATGTTGAAAATGCTTATTTTAAGCAAATCAGCACGTTTTGAGCTTTAATCTGCGTTTTAACGCGTAAAACAGCATAAAAACGACGAATTTTTATTATTCGTTTTATTAATATTGCGTCTATTTGAATGATTTCAACGATCTAAAATACTTGAAAATGCTTATTTTAGCAAAACAGCACGTTTTGAGCTTTAATCAGCGTTTTAACGCGTAAAACAGCATAAAACGACGAAATTTTTATTATTTGTTTTTATTAATATTTCGTCTATTTGAACGATTTCAACGATCTAAAAATGCTTGAAAATGCTTATTTTAGCAAAACAGCACGTTTTGAGTTTTAATCTGCGTTTTAACGCGTAAAACAGCATAAAACGACGAATTTTTTATTATTTCGTTTTTATTAATATTGCTTCTATTTGAACGATTTCAACGATCTAAAATGCTTGAAAATGCTTATTTTAGCAAAACAGCACGTTTTGAGCTTTAATCTGCGTTTTAACGCGTAAAAACATCATAAAAACGACGAAATTTTTATTATTCGCTTTTTATTAATATTGCTTCTATTTGAACGATTTCAACGATCTAAATGCTTGAA
>NW_027046585.1:0-23295 GCF_025399875.1 Dalotia coriaria | reverse complement strand
CAAAACAGCATTTTCAAGCATTTTAGACGTTGAAATCGTTCAAATAGACAATATTAATAAAAAACGAATAATAAAAATTTCGTCGTTCTTATGTGTTTACGCGTTAAAACGCAGATTAAAGCTCAAAACGTGCTGTTTTGCTAAAATAAGCATTTTCAAGCATTTAGATCGTTGAAATCGTTCAAATAGAAGCAATATTAATAAAAACGAATAATAAAAATTCGTGTTTTATGTGTTTTACGCGTTAAAACGCAGATTAAAGCTCAAACGTGCTGTTTTGCTAAAATAAGCATTTTCAAGCATTTTAGATCGTTGAAATCGTTCAAATAGACGCAATAAAATAAAAACGAATAATAAAATTTCGTCGTTTTATGCTGTTTTACGCGTTAAAACGCAGAATAAAGCTCAAAACGTGCTGTTTTGCTAAAATAAGATTTTCAAGCATTTTAGTCGTTGAAATCGTTCAAATAGACATATTAATAAAAACGAATAATTAAAAATTCGTCGTTTTATGCTGTTTTACGCGCTAAACGCAGATTAAAGCTATAACGTGCTGTTTTGCTAAAATAGCATTTTCAAGCATTTTAGATCGTTGAAATCGTTCAAATAGACGCAATATTAATAAAAACGAATAATAAAAATTTCGTGTTTTTTGCTGTTTTACGCGTTAAAACGCAGATTAAAAGCTCAAAACGTGCTGTTTTGCTAAAATAAGCATTTTCAAGCATTTTAGATCGTTGAAATCGTTCAAATAGAGCAATATTAATAAAAACGAATAATAAAAATTTCGTCGTTTTATGCTGTTTTACGCGTTAAAACGCAGATTAAAGCTCAAAACGTGCTGTTTTGCTAAAATAAGCATTTTCAAGCATTTTAGATCGTTGAAATCGTTTAAATAGAAGCAATATTAATAAAAACGAATAATAAAAATTCGTCATTTTATGCTGTTTTACGCGTTAAAACGCAGATTAAAGCTCAAACGTGCTGTTTTGCTAAAATAAGCATTTTCAAGCATTTTAGATCGTTTAAATCGTTCAAATAGACGCAATATTAATAAAAACGAATAATAAAAATTTCGTCGTTTTGTGCTGTTTTACGCGTTAAAACGCAGAATAAAAGCTCAAACGTGCTGTTTTGCTAAAATAAGCATTTTCAAGCATTTTAGATCGTTGAAATCGTTCAAATAGAAGCAATATTAATAAAAACGAATAATAAAAATTCGTCGTTTTATGCTGTTTTACGCGTTAAAACGCATATTAAAGCTCAAAACGTGCTGTTTTGCTAAAATAAGCATTTTCAAGCATTTTAGATCGTTGAAATCGTTTAAATGAAACATATTAATAAAAACGAATAATAAAAATTCCGTCATTTTATGCTGTTTTACGCGTTAAAACGCAGATTAAAAGCTCAAAACGTGCTGTTTTGCTAAAATAAGCATTTTCAAGCATTTTAGGTCGTTGAAATCGTTCAAATAGACGCAATATTAATAAAACAATAATAAAAATTTCGTCGTTTTATGCTGTTTACGCGTTAAAACGCAGAATAAAGCTCAAAACGTGCTGTTTTGCTAAAATAAGCATTTTCAAGCATTTTAGATCGTTGAAATCGTTCAAATAGACGCAATATTAATAAAACGAATAATAAAAATTCGTCGTTTTATGCTGTTTTACGCGCTAAAACGCAGATTAAAGCTAATAACGTGCTGTTTTGCTAAAATAAACATTTTCAAGCATTTTAGATCGTTGAAATCGTTCAAATAGACTCAATATTAATAAAAAGAATAATAAAAATTTCTGTCGTTTTATGCTGTTTTACGCTTAAAACGCAGATTAAAGCTCAAAACGTGCTGTTTTGCTAAAATAAACATTTTCAAGCATTTTAGATCGTTGAAATCGTTCAAATAGACTCAATATTAATAAAAAGAATAATAAAAATTTCGTCGTTTTATGCTGTTTTACGCGTTAAAACGCAGATTAAAACTTCTAAAACGTGCTGTTTTGCTAAAATAAGCATTTTCAAGCATTTTAGATCGTTGATCGTTCAAATAGAGCAATATTATAAAAAACGAATAAAAAAATCGTCGTTTTTTATGCTGTTTTACGCGTTAAAACGCAGATTAAAGCTCAAAACGTGCTGTTTTGCTAAAATAAGCATTTTCAAGCATTTTAGATCGTTGAAATCGTTCAAATAGACGCAATATTAATAAAAACGAATAATAAAAATTTCGTCGTTTTTATGCTGTTTTACGCGTTAAAACGCAGAATAAAGCTCAAAACGTGCTGTTTAGCTAAAATAAGCATTTTCAAGCATTTTAGATCGTTGAAATCGTTTAAATAGAAGAATATTAATAAAAACGAATAATAAAAATTCGTCATTTTTATGCTGTTTTACGCATTAAAACGCAGATTAAAGCTCAAAACGTGCTGTTTTGCTAAAATAAGCATTTTCAAGCATTTTAGATCGTTGAAATCGTTCAAATAGACGCAATATTAATAAAAACGAATAATAAAAATTTCTTCGTTTTATGCTTGTTTTACGCGTTAAAAACGCTGATTAAAGCTCAAAACGTGTTGTTTTGCTAAAATAAGCATTTTCAAGCATTTTAGATCGTTGAAATCGTTTCAAATAGAAGCAATATTAATAAAAACGAATAATAAAATTCGTCGTTTTATGCTGTTTTACGCGTTAAAACGCAGATTAAAGCTCAAAACGTGCTGTTTTGCTAAAATAAGCATTTAAAGCATTTTAGATCGTTGAAATCGTTCAAATAGACGAAATTAAAAAACGAATAATAAAAATTTCTTCGTTTTATGCTGTTTTACGCGTTAAAACGCTGATTAAAGCTCAAAACGTGCTGTTTTGCTAAAAATAAGCATTTTCAAGCATTTTTAGATCGTTGAAATCGTTCAAATAGACGCAATATTAATAAAACAAATAATAAAAATTCGTCGTTTTTACTGTTTTACGCGTTAAAACGCAGATTACAGCTCAAAACGTGCTGTTTTAGCTAAAAATAAGCATTTCCAAGCATTTTTAGATCGTTGAAATCATTCAAATAGAAGCAATATTAATAAAAAACGAATAATAAAAATTTCGTCGTTTTATCTGTTTTACGCGTTAAAACGCAGATTAAAGCTCAAAACGTGCTGTTTTGCTAAAATAAGCATTTTCAAGCATTTTAGATCGTTGAAATCGTTCAAATAGACGCAATATTAATAAAAACGAATAATAAAAATTTCATCGTTTTATTCTGTTTTACGCGTTAAAACGCTGATTTAAAGCTCTAAAACGTGCTGTTTTGCTAAAATAAGCATTTTCAAGCATTTTAGATCGTTGAAACGTTCAAATAGAAGCAATATTAATAAAAACGAATAATAAAAAATTCGTCGTTTTATGCTTGTTTTTACGCGTTAAAACGCAGATTAAAGCTCAAAACGTGCTGTTTTGCTAAAATAAGCATTTTCAAGCATTTTAGATCGTTGAAATCGTTCAAATAGACGCAATATTAATAAAAACGAATAATAAAAATTTCTTCGTTTTATGTGTTTACGCGTTAAAACGCTGATTAAAGCTCAAACGTGCTGTTTTGCTAAAATAAGCATTTTCAAGCATTTTAGATCGTTGAAATCGTTCAAATAGACGCAATATTAATAAAAACGAATAATATAAATTTCGTCGTTTTATGCTGTTTTACGCGTTAAAACGCAGATTACAGCTCAAAACGTGCTGTTTTGCTAAAATAAGCATTTCCAAGCATTTTAGATCGTTGAAATCATTTAAATAGAAGCAATATTAATAAAAACGAATAATAAAATTTCGTCGTTTTTATGCTGTTTTACGCGTTAAAACGCAGATTAAAACTCAAAACGTGCTGTTTTGCTAAAATAAGCATTTTCAAGCATTTTTAGATCATTGAAATCGGTCAAATAGAAGCAATTTAATAAAAACGAATAATAAAAAATTCGTCGTTTTATGCTGTTTTAGCGTTAAAACGCGTTAAAAGCTCAAAACGTGCTGTTTTGCTAAAAATAAGCATTTTCAAGCATTTTTAGATCGTTGAAATCGTTCAAATAGACGCATAAAATAAAAACGAATAATAAAAATTTCGTCGTTTTATGCTGTTTTACGCGTTAAAACGCAGAATAAAGCTCAAAACGTGCTGTTTTGCTAAAATAAGCATTTTCAAGCATTTTAGATCGTTGAAATCGTTCAAAAGACGAATATTAATAAAAAACGAATAATAAAAATTTCGTCGTTTTATGCTGTTTTACGCGTTAAACGCAGATTAAACTCAAAACGTGCTGTTTTGCTAAAATAAGCATTTTCAAGCATTTTAGATCGTTGAAATCGTTAAAAATAGACAATATTAATCAAGCAAAAATAATAAAAACGAATAATAAAAATTTCGTCGTTTTTATGCTTGTTTTACGCGTTAAAACGCAGATTAAAGCTCAAAACGTGCTGTTTTGCTAAAATAAGCATTTTTCAAGCATTTTAGATCGTTGAAATCGTTTAAATAGAAGCAATATTAATAAAAACGAATAATAAAAATTCGTCATTTTATGCTGTTTTACGCGTTAAAACGCAGTTAAAGCTCAAAACGTGCTTTTTTGCTAAAATAAGCATTTTCAAGCATTTTAGATCGTTGAAATCGTTCAAATAGACGCAATATTAATAAAAAAACGAATAATAAAAATTTCGTCGTTTTTGTGCTGTTTTGGTTAAAACGCGAATAAAGCTCAAAACGTGCTGTTTTGCTAAAATAAGCATTTTCGCATTTTTAGATCGTTAAATCGTTAAAGAAGCAATATTAATAAAAACGAACTAAAAACGCGTTTTATGCTGTTTTACGCGTTAAAACGCATTTAAAAGCTCAAAACGTGCTGTTTTGCTAAAAAAAAGCATTTTCAAGCATTTTAGATTTTGAAACCCGTTTAAATAAACTATTAATAAAAACGAATAATAAAAATTCGTCATTTTATGCTGTTTTACGCGTTAAATCGCAGATAAAAGCTCAAAACGTGCTTTTTGTAAAATAAGCATTAAACTTTTAGGTCGAAAAATCGTTAAATAGACGCAATATTAATAAAAACAAATAATAAAAATTTCTTTTTTATCTGTTTACCCTTAAAACGCAAAAAAACTAAAGGGGTTTTTTAAAATGCTTTTAAATTTTTAACGTTAAACTTCAAAAGGCTTTTAAAAAAGAATTAAAAATTTGTCTTTTTACTTTTTTACGCAAAAACAAAAAAAAAAATTTTTTTTTAAAAATCATTTTAAGCTTTTAGTGTTAAACGTTAAATAAACTTTTTAAAAAAAGAATTAAAAAATTTAGTTTTTTTTTTGCGTTAAAAAAAAAAATAAAATTTTTTTAAAAAAGCTTTTTTAAAACGTTTGTTAAATAGAAAAATTTTTAAAAAAAACGAAAAAAAATTTTTTTTTGGGTTTTTTAAAAACGAAAAAAATTTTTGTTTTGCTAAAGAGTTTTTAAGCAAGTCGTTGAAATCTTCTAAAATATTTAAAAAAAAACAAAAATTTTTCCCTTTTTTTTTTTTACCGAAAAAAAATTTTTAAAAGCTAAAATTTTTTTAAAATAAGTTTTTGGGCAATTTTAAATTTTTGAACTTTTTAATAAAAACAAAAAAAAATTTTTTTTCTTTTTTTAAACGCTTCTAAAAATTTTTAAAATAAAACGCTTTTGGGGTGGAAATGAAAAGAAGCAAATTTAAAAACGAAAAATAAAAAACGTATTTTTTTTGGTTTTGGTTAAAACGCGTTAAAAAGCTAAACCCTTTTTTTGTTTGCATTTTAACTTAAACGTTAAATGGCCAAATTTTAAAAAAAAAAATAAAAATTTTCGTTTTTTTTTTTTTTTAAAAAAAAAAAGCTAAAAACGTGCTGTTTTGCTAAAATAAGCATTTTCAAGTTTTAAGTTTTAAAAAATAAAAAAAAATAAAAAAATTTTTTTTTTTTTTCCTTTTTATTAAAAAATTTAAATTGCTGTTTTGAAAAAAATTTTTTTTCCCAAATTTTAGTCGTTGAAATCGTTAAATAAAAAAATTTTAAAAAAAAATAAAAAAAATTTTCCCTTTTTATGCTGTTTTGGGTTAAACGAAAATTAAAGCTAAAAGGGCTTTTTGCTAAAATAAGCATTTTAACATTTTGGGTCGTTAAATTTAAAAAAAAAATAAAAAAAAAAAAAAATTTTTTTTTTTTTTTTAAAAAACGAAAAAAAAAAAATTTTTTAAAATCCCAAAGCATTTTAATTTAATTTAAAGGGGAAAAAAAAAAAAATAAAAAAAATTTTTTTTCTTTTTAGGTTGGTTAAAACCAAAAGGGGTTTTGAAAAAGCATTTTGGGTTTAATGGGGTTTAAAAAAATAAAAAAAACGAATAAAAAAATTTGGTTTTCTGTTTTACGCGTTAAAACGCAGATTATTAAAGCTCAAAACGTGCTGTTTCGTATTAAAATAAGCATTTTCAAGCATTTTTAGATCGTTGAAATCGTTCAAATAGAAGCAATATTAATAAAAACGAATAATAAAAATTTCGTCGTTTTTATAAGGTTTTACGCGTTAAAACGCGGTGATTAAAGCTCTCAAAACGTGCTGTTGTTTTAAAATAAACATTTTCGCTACTTTAGATCGTTGAAACCGTTTAAAATAGAAGCAATATTAATAAAACGAATAATAAAAATTCGTCATTTTATGTTGTTTTACGCGTTAAACGCAGATTAAAGCTCAAAAACGTGCTGTTTTGGCTAAAAAATAAGCATTTTCAAGCATTTGTGATCGCTGAAATCGTCTTCAGCCAGACGCAATATTAATAAAAAACGAATAATAAAAATTTCGTCGTTTTTAGCCGTTTTACGGCGTTAAAATCGCAGAATAAAAGCTCAAAACGCGCTGTTTTGCTAAAATAAGCATTTTCGCCATTTTAGATCAAGCTGAAATCGTTCAAATAGAGCAATATTAATAAAAACGAATAATAAAAAATTCGTCGTTTTATGTTGTTTTACGCGTTAAAACGCATATTGTGTGCTCTCAAAATCGCTGTTTGCTAAAATAAGCATTTCAAGCATTTTAGATCGTTGAAATCGTTTAAATAGAAAGCAAATATTAAATAAAAAACGAATAATAAAAATTCGTCATTTTTGTATAAGCGTTTTACGCGTTAAAACGCAGATTAAAAGCTCAAAACGTGCTGTTTTGCTAAAATAAGCATTTTCAAGCATTTTAGGTCGCTGGAAACCGTTCAAATAGACGCAATATTAATAAAAAACAAAATAATAAAAATTTCGTCGTTTTATAAGCGTTTTACGCGTTAAAACGCAGAATAAAAGCTCAAAACGCGCAGCGCCTTGCTGCTAAAATGTTACTTCCAAGCATTTTAGATCGTTGGAAATTCCTCGTTCTTAAATAGACGTAAAGTAATATTAGCCGTAAAAAACGAATAATAAAAATTCTGTCGTTTTATGCTGTTTAACGCGTTAAAACGCAGAATAAAGCTCAAAAACGTGCTGTTTTGCTAAAATAAGCATTTTCAAGCATTTTAGATCGTTGACGTTCAATAGACCCAATATTAATAAAAAAACGAATAATAAAAATTCTGTCGTTTTGCGCTGTTTTACGCGTTAAAACGCAGATTAGCTCAGAACGTGCTGTTTTGCTAAAATGGGCATTTTCAAGCATTTTAGATCGTTGAAATGGGTCAAATAGAAGCAATATTAATAAAACGAATAATAAAAAAATTACCGTTTTAAAGTTGTTTTACGCGTTAAAAACGCAGATTAAAAGCTCAAAAACGTGCTGTTTTGCTGCTAAAATAAGCATTTTCAAGCATTTTAGATCGTTGAAATCGTTCTCAAATAGAAGCAATATTAATAAAAGAATAATAAAAAAATGTCGTTTTTATGTTGTTTTACGCTGTTAAAAATCGCAGAATAAAGCTCAAAACGTGCTGCTCTTTATTAAAAATAAGTATTTTCAAGCATTTTAGGACTGCTGAAATCGTTCAAATAGACGTGTAATATTAATAAACTAAATAATAAAAAATACCTGTCGTTTTATGTTGTTTTACGCGCTAAAACGGTGATTAAAAGCTAAAACGTGCTGTTTTTATTAAAATAAGCATTTTAGATCAAGTTGAAATCGTCTCAAATAGACGCAATATTAATGCCCGAATAATAAAAATTTCTGCCTGCTTTTATAGCGCTGTTTTACGCCTTTAAAACGTGGGTGAATGCTTTCTCCAAAACGTATTGTTTTTTGCTAAAATAAGCATTTTCAAGCATTTTAGATCGTTGGAAATCGTTCAAATAGAAGTACTACAATAAAAACGAATAATAAAAAAATTCGGTCGTTTTATGTTGCTTTACGCGTTAAAACGGCAGATTAAAAGCTCAAACGTGTGCTGTTTTGCTAAAATAAGCATTTTCAAGCATTTTAGATCGTTGAAATCGTTTAAATAGAAGCTCCCAAATAGAAGAATATTAATAAAAACGAATAAAAAAAATTTTAAAGTTTTTATGCTGTTTTGCGTTAAAACGCAGATTAAAGCTCAAAACGTGCTTTTTTTTCAAAATAAGCATTTTCAAGCATTTTAGACCCGTTAAAATGTTCAAAAGACGCAATAAAAAAAAAAAGGGAATAAAAAAAATTTCGTCTTTTTTATTTTTTGTTTTACGCTTTAAAAAACGCAGAATAAAGCTAAAAAGGGCTTTTTTTTGCTAAAAAAAACCCCCTTTTCAAGCATTTTAAATCGTTGAAATCTTTTCAAATGACGAAAATTTAATAAAAACGAATAAAAAAAAATTGCCTTTTTTTAGGTTGTTTTACCCCCAAAAACGCAGATTAAAAAAATTTAACGTGCTGTTTTGCTAAAATTAGCATTTTCAAG
The DNA here is from genome assembly GCF_025399875.1 of Dalotia coriaria. Classification (NCBI taxonomy): domain Eukaryota; kingdom Metazoa; phylum Arthropoda; class Insecta; order Coleoptera; family Staphylinidae; genus Dalotia; species Dalotia coriaria. The sequence goes on along the minus strand of NW_027046585.1, from coordinate 14,398 downwards.
CTTTTTTAGACCCGTTGAAATCGTTCAAATAGACGCAATTTTTAAAAAAAAAACGAATAAAAAAAATTTCGTTTTTTTGCTTTTTTACGCGTTAAAACGCTGTTTAAAAACTCAAAAGGGTGCTTTTTTTGCTAAAAAACATTTTCAACTTTTTTAGATCGTTGAAATCGTTCAAAAGAGGGCAATTTAAAAAAACGAAAAATAAAAAATTCGTCGTTTTTGTTTTTACGCGTTAAAACGCAGATTAAAGCTAAAAATGCTGTTTTGCAAAAATAAGCTTTTTCAAGATTTTAGATCGTTGAAATCGTTCAAATAGAAACAAAAATTAAAAAAACGAATAAAAAAAATTTGGTCTTTTTTATTTGTTTTACGCGTTAAAACGCAGATTAAAGCTCAAAAGGGCTGTGTTGTTAAAATAAGCATTTTAAAACATTTTAGATCGTTAAAATGTTCAAATAGTCGCAATATTAAAAAAAAACGAATAATAAAAATTCGTCATTTTTTGTTGTTTTACGCAAAAAACGCAGATTAAAGCTAAAAAGGCTGTTTTGCTAAAATAAGCTTTTTTCAAGCTTTTTAGATCGTTGAAACCCCGTTCAAATAGACGAAATTAAAAATAAAAACGAATAAAAAAAATTTTGCCTTTTTTATGTTGTTTTACGCTTTAAAAACGCAGAATAAAGTTTTCAAAACGTGCTTTTTTGCTAAAAAAAACATTTTCGCATTTTAAATCGTTGAAATCGTTTAAAAAAAAATAAAAATTAAAAAAACGAAAAAAAAAAAAATTCGTCTTTTTTATGCTTTTTTACCCCGTTAAAACGCAGATTAAAGCTAAAAACGTGCTGTTTTGCTAAAATAAGACAAAGCTTTTTAGATCGTTAAAAATCTTTCCCCGGGACGCAATATTAAAAAAAACGAATAAAAAAAATTTCGTAGTTTTATGTTGTTTTACGCTTTAAAAACGCAGAATAAAGCCCCAAAACGGCTGTTTTCCCAAAAATAAGCATTTTCAAGCATTTTAGATCTTTAAATCGTTCAAATAGACGCAAATTAAAAAAACGAAAAATTTAAAATTTCGTCGTTCTTATGCTTTTTTTACGCGTTAAAACGCGGGTTTAAAAAAGCTCAAAACGTCTGTTTTGCTAAAATAAGATTTTAAAATTTTTAGATCGTTGAAATCGTTCAAATAGACGCAATATTAAAAAAAAACGAATAATAAAAAATTTCTTCGTTTTATGCTGTTTTACGCTTTAAAAACGCTGTTTAAAAAGCTAAAAACTTCTGTTTTGCTAAAAAAAGGGCCGGCATTTAAGATCTTTGGGAAATCGTTCAAATAGACGAATATTAAAAAAACGAATAATAAAAAATTCGTCTTTTTTATGCTGTTTTACGCTTTAAAAAACGCAGATTACAGCTAAAACGTGCTGTTTTGCTAAAATAAGCATTTTCAAGCATTTTAGATCGTTGAAATCGTTCAAATAGAGCAATATTAATAAAAACGAATAATAAAAATTCGTCGTTTTTATGCTCTTTTACGCGTTAAAACGCAGATTAAAGCTCAAACGTGCTGTTTTGCTAAAATAAGCATTTTCAAGCATTTTAGATCGTTGAAATCGTTCAAATAGAAGCAATATAATAAAAACGAATAAAAAAAATTTCGTCGTATTTATGCTGTTTTACGCGTTAAAACGCAGATTAAAACTCAAAACGTGCTGTTTTGCTAAAATAAGCATTTTCAAGCATTTTAGATCGTTGAAATCGTTTAAATAGAAGCAATATTAAAAAAAACGAATAATAAAAATTGTCATTTTTATGCTGTTTTAGGGTTAAAACGCAGATTAAAGCTCAAAACGTGCTGTTTTGCTAAAATAAGCATTTTCAAGCTTTTTTAGATCGTTGAAATCGTTCAATGAAGCAATATTAATCGCATATTAATAAAAAACGAATAATAAAAATTTCGTCGTTTTATGCTGTTTTACGCGTTAAAACGCAGATTAAAGCTCAAAACGTGCTGTTTTGCTAAAATAAGCATTTTCAAGCATTTTAGATCGTTGAAATCGTTTAAATAGAAGCATATTAATAAAACGAATAATAAAAAATTCGTCATTTTATGTTGTTTTACGCGTTAAAACGCAGATTAAAGCTCAAAACGTGCTGTTTTGCTAAAATAAGCATTTTCAAGCATTTTAGATCGTTGAAATCGTTCAAAGACGCAATATTAATAAAAAACGAATAATAAAATTTCGTCTTTTTTGTTGTTTTACGCGTTAAAACGCAGAATAAAAGCTCAAAACGTGCTTTTTTTGCTAAAATAAGCATTTTCAAGCTTTTTTAGATCGTTGAAATCGTTCAAATAGAAGCAATATTAATAAAAACAATAATAAAAATTCGTCGTTTTTTGTTTTTACGCGTTAAAACGCATTTTAAAAAGCTCAAAACGTGCTGTTTTGCTAAAATAAGCATTTTCAAGCTTTTTTGATCGTTGAAATCGTTTAAATAGAAGCAATATTAATAAAAAACGAATAATAAAAATTCGTCATTTTTATTGTTTTACGCGTTAAAACGCAGAAAAAAAGCTCAAAACGTGCTTTTTTGCTAAAATAAGCATTTTCAAGCATTTTAGGTCGTTGAAATCGTTCAAATAGACGCAATATTAATAAAAACAAATAATAAAAATTTCGTCGTTTTTATGCTGTTTTACGCGTTAAAACGCAGAATAAAAGCTCAAAACGTGCAGTTTGCTAAAATAAGCATTTTCAAGCATTTTAGATCGTTGAAATCGTTCAAATAGACGCAATATTAATAAAACGAAAAATTTAAAAATTCGTCTTTTTTATGCTGTTTACGCGTTAAAACGCAGAAAAAAAGCTCAAAACGTGCTGTTTTGCTAAAATAAGCATTTTCAAGCATTTTAGATCGTTGACATCGTTCAAATAGACGCAATATTAATAAAAACGAATAATAAAATTTCGTCGTTTTTATGCTGTTTTACGCGTTAAAACGCAGAAAAAAAGCTCAAAACGTGCTGTTTTTGCTAAAAAAAAGCATTTTCAAGCATTTTAGATCGTTGAAATCGTTCAAATAGAAGCAATATTAAAAAACGAATAAAAAAAAATTCGTCGTTTTATGCTGTTTACGCGTTAAAACGCATTTAAAGCTAAAAAACGTGCTGTTTTGCTAAAATAAGCATTTTCAAGCTTTTTTAGATCTTTGAAATCGTTTAAATGAAGCAATATTAAAAAAAAACGAATAAAAAAATTCGTCATTTTATTTTTGTTTTACGCGTTAAAACGCAGAAAAAAAGCTCAAAACGTGCTTTTTTGCTAAAATAAGCATTTTCAAATTTTGGGTCGTTAAAACGTTCAAAAGACGCAATATTAAAAAAAACAAAAAAAAAAAATTGTCGTTTTTATGCTGTTTACGCTTTAAAAACGCAGATTAAACTAAAAACGTGCTTTTTTTAAAAAATAAGCATTTTCAAGCTTTTTAGATCGTTGAAATCGTTCAAAAGACGCAATATTAAAAAAAAACAAACTAAAAATTTCGGTTTTATGTTTTTAGGGTTAAAAAACGCAAATAAAGCTCAAAACGTGCTTTTTGCAAAATAAGCTTTTTCAGCTTTTTGGATCGTTGAAATCGTTCAAATGCGAAATTTTTTAAAAAAAAAAAAAATTTTTTTTAAAAAAAAAAAAAAAAAAAAAATTTTTTTTTTTCCAAAAAAAAAAAAAAACCCCCCGGGGAAAAAAAAAAAAAAAATTTAAAATTTAAATTTTTTTTAAAAAAAAAAAAACCAAAAAATTTTTTTTTTTAAAAATTTTTTTCCAAAAAAACCCCCGGGGTTTTAAAAAAAAAAAAAAAATTTGGGGTTTTTTTTGGAAAAAAAAAAAATTAAAAAATTTTTTTTTTAAATTTTTTCCGGGGTTTAAAACCAAAAGGGCTTTTTTAAAAAAAATTTTTAAAAATTTTTTTGGTTGGGGAAAAAAAAAAAACTAAAACCCTTTTTTTAAAAAATTTTTTTTTTTTGGAATTTAAAAAAAATTTTTTTCCAAAAAAAATTTTTTTCCCTTTTTTTGGTTTTTTAAAAACCCAAAAAAAAAAAAATTTTTTTTTTTTTTTAAATTTTTTAAAAAGGGAAAAACCAATAAAAAAAAAAAAAAAATTTTTTTTTTTTTTTTTTAAAAAAAAAAAAAAAAAAAAAAAAAATTTCCCTTTTTTTTTTTTTTCCCCAAAAATTTTTTTTTAAAAAAAAAAAAATTTTTTTTCCTTTTTCCGAAAAAAAGGGAAAAAAAAAAAAAAAAAAAAAATTTTTTTTTTAAAAAAAAATTTTTTTAAACCTTTTAAAAAAAAAAAAAAAATTTTTAAAAATTTCCATTTTTTTTTTAAATTTAAAACCAAAAAAAAAATTTTTTTTTAAAAAAAAAAAAAATTTTTTTTTTTTTTAAATTTTTAAAGAAAATTTAAAAAAAAAAAAAAAAAAAAATTTTTCCCTTTTTGGTTTTAAAATTTAAAAGGGAAAAAAAAATTTTTTTTTTTTCCCTTTTTTTTTGGGGGGTTTTTAAAAAAAATTTTTTAAAAAAAAAAAAATTTTCCTTTTAAAAATTTAAAAAATTTAAAAAAAAAATTTTTTTTTTTTCTGTTTTGGTTTTTTTTTTAAAAAAAAAATTTTTTAAAAAAAAAAATTTTTTTTTTTTTTTAAAAAAAAAAAAAAAAAAAATTTTTTTAAAAATTTTTCCATTTTTTTTTTTCGCCCCCAAAAAGGGGAAAAAATTTTTTAAAAAAAAAAAAATTTTTTCCCTTTTTTGGTTTTTTTTAAAAAAAAATTTAAAAAAAAATTTTAAAAAATTTGGTTTTTAAGCTTTTTCCGTTTAAAAAAAAAGGGAAAAAAAAAAAAAAAAAAATTTTTTTCCCTTTTTTGTTTTTAAAAAAAAAAATTAAAAAAAAAAAATTTTTTTTAAAAATTTGGTTTTAAAATTTTTGGGGAAAAAAATAAAAAAAAAATTTTTTAAAAAATTTTTTTAAATTTTTTTTGGCGGGGAAAAAAGGGTTTTTAAAAAAAAAAAAAATTTTTTTTTTTTTCCCCCCCAAAAAAAAAATTTTAAACCAAAAAAAAAAAAAAAAAAAATTTTTTTTTTTTTTGGGGAAAAAAAATTTTTAAAAAAAAATTTTTTTTCCTTTTTTTTTTTTTTTTTTAAAAATTTTTAAAAAAAAACCCCCAAAAAAAACCCAAAAAAAAAAAAAAAAATTTTGGAAAAATTTTTAAAAAAAAAAAAATTTTTTTTTTTAAAAAAAAAAAAAAAATTTTTTTTTTAAAAATTTTTAAAAAAATTTAAAAATTTTTTTTCTTTTTTAAAAAAAAAAAAAAAAAATTTTTTTTTTTTTAAAAAAAAAAATTTAAACGTTTTTTTAAAAATAAGCATTTTCAAGCTTTTTTAGATCGTTGAAATCGTTTCAAAAGGCAATATTAAAAAAAAACGAATAATAAAAACCCCCGTCTTTTTTGTGTTGTTTTACGCTTTAAAAACGCAGAATTTTTTCCAAAAGGGCCCCGTTTTGCAAAAAATAAGCATTTTCAAGCATTTTAGATCGTTAAACGTTCAAATAAAGAATTTAAAAAAAAAAACGAATAAAAAAAAATTCGTCGTTTTATGCTGTTTTACGCGTTAAAACGCATTTTAAAAAGCTAAAAAGGGCTGTTTTGCTAAAATAAGATTTTCGCATTTTAGATCGTTGAAATCGTTTAAAAGAAGCAATATTAAAAAAAACGAATAAAAAAAAATTCCTCTTTTTATGCTTTTTTAGGGTTAAAACGCAGATTAAAGCTCAAAACGTGCTTTTTTGCAAAAAATAAGCATTTTCGCTTTTGGTGTTAAAAATCGTTCAAAAGACGCAATATTTTAAAAAAAAAAATAAAAAAAAATTTTCGTCTTTTTTATGTTTTTTTACGCGTTAAAACGCAAAATTTAAAACCCTAAAAAAGGGCATTTTTGCTAAAATAAGCATTTCCAAGCTTTTTGGGATCGTTGAAACGTTCAAATAGACGAAAATATTAAAAAAAAACGAATAATAAAAATTCGTCTTTTTAAAAGCGTTTAACGCGTTAAAACGCAGAATAAAGCTCAAAACGGCTGTTTTGCTAAAATAAGAAATTTTTCAAGCATTTAGATCGTTGAACCGTTCAAAAAACCTTAAATTAAAAAAAAACGAATAAAAAAAAAATTTGTCGTTTTTATGGTTTTACGCGTTAAAACGAATTAAAACCCTTGGGAAGGGCTGTTTTGTAAAATAAGCATTTTCCCCATTTTAGATCGCTGGGGGTCAAATAGAAGAAATTATTAAAAAAAAAAACGAATAAAAAAAAATTCGTCGTTTTTATGTTGTTTTACGCGTTAAAACGCAGTTTAAAAAGCTCAAAACGTGCTGTTTGCTAAAAAAAAAAGCATTTTCAAGCATTTTAGATCGTTAAAACCCGTTCAAATAGAAGCAAAATATTAAAAAAAACGAATAATAAAAAAATCGTCGTTTTATGCGTTTTACGCTTTAAAAAACGCAGAATAAAGCTAAAAAGGGCTGTTTTTTTTAAAATAAGCATTTTCAAGCATTTTAGATCGTTGAAATCGTTCAAAAGACGCAATATTAAAAAAAACGAAAAATTTAAAAACCGTCTTTTTTGGGTTTTTTTACGCCCCAAAACGCGGTTTAAAAAGCAAAAAACGTGTTTTGTTTTGCAAAAAATAAGCTTTTGGGATCGTTGAAATCGTTCAAATAGACGCAATATTAAAAAAAAAACGAATAAAAAAAAATTTCGTCGTTTTTATGTTTTTACGCGTTAAAACGCAGATTAAAGCTCAAAACGTGCTGTTTTGCTAAAATTAGCATTTTCAGCATTTTAGATCGTTGAAATCGTTCAAATAGACGCAATATTAATAAAAACGAATAATAAAAATTTCGTTGTTTTTGCTGTTTTACGCGTTAAAACGCAAATTAAAGCTCAAAACGTGCTGTTTTGCTAAAATAAGCATTTTCAAGCATTTTAGATCGTTGAAATCGTTCAAATAGACGCAATATTAATAAAAACGAATAATAAAAATTCGTCGTTTTATGTTGTTTTACGCGTTAAAACGCAGATTAAAGCTAAAAACGTGCTGTTTTGCTAAAAAAATGCATTTTCAAGCATTTTAGATCGTTGAAATCGTTCAAATAGAAGCAATATTAATAAAAACGAATAATAAAAATTTGGTCGTTTTTATGCTGTTTTACGCGTTAAACGCAGATTAAAGCTCAAAACGTGCTGTGTTGCTAAAATAAGCATTTTCAAGCATTTTAGATCGTTGAAATCGTTCAAATAGTCGCAATATTAATAAAAACGAATAATAAAAATTCGTCATTTTATGCTGTTTTACGCGTTAAAACGCAGATTAAAGCTAAAAACGTGCTGTTTTGCTAAAATAAGCATTTTCAAGCATTTTAGATCGTTGAAATCGTTCAAATAGACGCAATAAAATAAAACGAATAATAAAAATTTCGTCGTTTTATGTTGTTTTACGCGTTAAAACGCAGAATAAAGCTCAAAACGTGCTGTTTTGCTAAAATAAGCATTTTCAAGCATTTTAAATCGTTGAAATCGTTAAATAGAAGCAATATTAATAAAAACGAATAATAAAAATTCGTCATTTTATGCTGTTTTACGCGTTAAAACGCAGATTAAAGCTCAAAACGTGCTGTTTTGCTAAAATAAGCATTTTCAAGCATTTTAGATCGTTGAAATCGTTCAAATAGACGCAATATTAATAAAACGAATAATAAAAATTTCGTAGTTTTTATGCTGTTTTACGCGTTAAAACGCAGAATAAAGCTCAAAACGTGCTGTTTTTCTAAAATAAGCATTTTCATGCATTTTAGATCGTCGAAATCGTTCAAATAGACGCAATATTAATAAAAACGAATAATAAAATTTCGTCGTTTTATGCTGTTTTACGCGTCAAAACGCAGATTAAGGCTCAAAACGTGCTGTTTTGCTAAAATAAGCTATTTCAAGCATTTTAGATCGTTGAAATCGTTTAAATAGAAGCAATATTAATAAAACAATAATAAAAATTCGTCATTTTATGCTGTTTTACGCGTTAAAATGCAGATTAAGCTCAAAACGTGCTGTTTTGCTAAAATAAGCATTTTCAAGCATTTTAGATCGTTGAAATCGTTCAAATAGACGCAATATTAATAAAAACGAATAATAAAATTTCGTCGTTTTGTGCTTTTTTACGCGTTAAAACGCAGAATAAAGCTCAAACGTGCTGTTTTGCTAAAATAAGCATTTTCAGCATTTTAGATCGTTGAAATCGTTCAAATAGAAGCAATATTAATAAAAAACGAATAATAAAAAGTCGTTTTATGCTGTTTTACGCGTTAAAACGCAGATTAAAAGCTCAAGACGTGCTGTTTTGCTGCAATAAGCATTTAAGCATTTTAGATCGTTGAACCGTTCAAATAGACGCAATATTAATAAAAACGAATAATGTACCTTCTGTAGTTTTATGCTGTTTTACGCGTTAAAACGCAGAATAAAGCTCAAACGTGCTGTTTTGCTAAAATAAGCATTTTCAAGCATTTTAGATCGTTGAAATCGTTCAAATAGACGCAATATTAATAAAACGAATAATGTAAATTTCGTCGCCGTTTTTACGCGTTAAAACGCAGATTAAAAGCTCAAAACGTGCCGTTTTGCTAAAATAAGCATTTTCAAGCATTTTAGATCGTTGAAATCGTTCAAATAGAAGCAATATTAATAAAACGAATAATAAAAATTTCCGTCGTTTTATGCTGTTTTACGCGTTAAAACGCAGATTAAAGCTCAAAACGTGCTGTTTTGCTAAAATAAGCATTTTCGCCATTTTAGATCGTTGAAATCGTTCAAATAGACGCAATATTAATAAAAAACGAATAATAAAAAATTCGTCGTTTTATGCTGTTTTACGCGCCAAAACGATTAAAGCTACAATAACGTGCTGTTTTGCTGTTAAAATGAGCATTTTCAAGCATTTTTAGATCGTTGAAATCGTTCAAATAGACGCAATATTAATAAAAAACGAATAATAAAAATTCCTCGTTGTTTTGTTGTTTTACGCGTTGCTGATTAAAAGCTCAAACGTGCTGTTTTGCTAAAAATAAGCATTTTCAAGCATTTTAGATCGTTGAAGTCGTTCAAATAGACGCAATATTAATAAAAACGAATACGTTTACGCGGTAAAACGCAGATTAAAGCTCAAAACGTGCTGTTTTGCTAAAATAAGTATTTCGCCATTTTAGATCGTTGAAATCGTTCAAATAGAAGCAATATTAATAAAACGAATAATAAAATTCTGGTCGTTTTTATGCTGTTTTACGCGTTAAAACGCAGATTAAAAGCTCAAACGTGCCGTTTTGCTGCTAAATAAGCATTTTCAAGCATTTTAGATCGTCGAAATCGTTCAAATAGACGCAATATTAATAAAAAACGAATAATAAAAATTCGTCGTTTTATGCTGTTTACGCGTTAAAACGCAGATTAAAGCTCAAAACGTGCTGTTTTGGCTAAAATAAGCATTCTCAAGCATTTTAGATCGTTGAAATCACTTAAATAGAAGCAATATTAATAAAAAAACGAATAATAAAAAATCGTCATTTTTGCTGTTTTACGCGTTAAAACGCAGATTAAAAGCTCAAAATGTGCTGTTTTGCTAAAATAAGCATTTTCAAGCATTGATCGCGAAAATTTGCCCAATGGCTCGCAAGATAATAAAACCGAAGAAGAAAAATCGTCATTTTTATGTTGGTTTTACGCGTTTAAACGCAGATTAAAGCTCAAAACGTGCTGCTGTTTTGCTGCTAAAAATAAGCATTTTCAAGCATTTTGTGATCGCTGAAACGCTTAAATAGCTGCCAATATTAATAAAAACGAATAATAAAAATTCGTCATTTTTATGTTGTTTTACGTTAAAAACGCAGATTAAAGCTCAAAACGTGCTGTTTGCTAAAATAAGCATTTTCAAGCATTTTAGATCGTTGAAATCGTTCAAATACGCAATAAAAATAAAACGGAATAATAAAATTTCGCCGTTTTGATGGTTTGTTTTACGTGTTAAAACCGCAGGAATGAAGTTCTAAATCAGGCGGTTTTGCTGGTTAAAATATGATTTTCGGGCATTTTGATCTGCGAAATTTGCTAAATGTAGCTAAGATGGATTTAAAATAGCCTGGTTTGTACTCTGGCTATTTTGGAGTGTTGTTTTGATGTTAAAACGCATTAAAAGCTCAAAATCAAAGAGCGGCGGTAAAGAAGATTTTCATGCATTTTAGATCGCTGAAATCGTTCAAATAGACGCAATATTAATAAAAAAACGAATAATAAAAATTTCGTAGTTTTATGCCGTTTTACGCGTTAAAACGCAGAATAAAAGCTCAAACGTGCTGTTTTTCTAAAAATATGCATTTTCATGCATTTAGATCGTTGAAATCGTTCAAATAGACGCAATATTAATAAAACCAATAATGTACTCGTCGCTTTATGCTGTTTTACGCGTCAAAACGCAGATTAAGGCTCAAAACGTGCTGTTTTGTTAAAATAAGCATTTTCAAGCATTTTAGATCGTTGAAACTGTTCAAATAGAAGCAATATTAATAAAAAACGAATAATAAAAATTTTGTTTGTTTTATATGGTTTTACGTGTCAAAACGCAGATTGCTGCCCAAACGTGCTGTTTTGCTAAAATAAGCGCATTTTCAAGCATTTTAGATCGTTGGAAATCGTTCAAATAGAAGCAATATTAATAAAAAACGAATAATAAAAATTCAGCGTTTTTATGCTGTTTACGCGTTAAAACGCAGATTAAAAACTCAAAACGTGCTGTTTTACAAAATAAGCACTTTCAAGCATTTTAGATCGTTGAAATCGTTCAAATAGACGCAATAAAATAAAACGAATAATAAAAATTCTCTGTCGTTTTATACGTTTTACGCGTTAAACGCAGAATGTAAAGCTCCAAACGTGCTGTTTTGCTAAAATAGCATTTTCAAGCATTTTAGATCGTTGAAATCGTTCAAATAGAAGTAATATTACTAAAACGAATAATAAAAAATTTCGCTGTCGTTTTATGTTGTTTTACGCGTTAAACGTTGGATTAAAAGCTCAAAACGTGCAGTTTTGCTAAAATAAAGTACTTCTTCAAGCATTTAGATCGTTGAACCGTTCGGGGAAATAGACGCAATATTAATAAAAAACGAATAATAAAAATTTCGTCGTTTTTATGCTGTTTTACGCGTTAAAACGCAGATTAAAGCTCAAACGTGCTGTTTTGCTAAAATAAGCATTTCCAAGCATTTATCGTTGAAATCATTTAAATAAAGCAATAAATAAAAACGAATAAAAAAATTCGTCGTTTTATGTTTTAGCTTAAAAACGCAGATTAAAGCTCAAACGGCTGTTTGTAAAAAGCATTTTCAAGCATTTTAGATCATTGAAATCGTTCAAATAGAGCAATATTAATAAAAACGAATAATAAAAATTCGTCGTTTTATGCTTTTTTACGCGTTAAACGCAGATTAAAGCTCAAAACGTGCTGTTTTGCTAAAATAAGCATTTTCAAGCATTTTAGATCGTGAAATCGTTCAAATAGACGCAATAAAATAAAAACGAATAAAAATTTCGTCGTTTTATGCTGTTTTACGCGTTAAAACGCAGAATAAATCAAACGTGCTGTTTTGCTAAAATAAGCATTTTCAAGCATTTTAGATCGTGAATCGTTCAAATAGACGCAATATAAATAAAACGAATAATAAAAATTTCGTCGTTTTATGCTGTTTTACGCGTTAAACGCAGATTAAAGCGAAATGGTTTTGCTAAAATAAGCATTTTCAAGCATTTTAGATGTGAAATCGTTCAAATAGCGCAATATTATAAACGAATAAAAAAATTCGTCGTTTTTATGCGTTTTTGTTAAAAAGCAGATTAAAGCCTGAAACGTGCTGCTTTATAAAAAGATTTCAAATTTCGGTCGTTAACGTTAAAAACCAATAATAAAACGAATATAAAAATTGCGTTTTTGCTTTTACGCGTTAAACGCAGATTAAAAACTCGAACGTGCTGTTTTGCTAAAATAAGCATTTCAAGCATTTGATCGTTGAAATCGTTCAAAAGAAGCAATATTAATAAAAACGAATAATAAAAAATTTTCGTCATTTTATCTTTTACGTTAAAACGCAGATTAAACTCAAAAACGTGTTTTTAAAATAGCATTTTCAAGCATTTTAAACGTTGAAATCGTTAAATAGAAGTAATTAATAAAAACGATATAATAAATTTGTCGTTTTTATGCTGTTTTACGCGTTAAAACGCAGATTAAAATCAAAACGTGCTGTTTTGCTAAAATAAGCATTTTCAAGCATTTTAGATCGCTGAAATCGTTCAAATATGAAGCAATATTAATAAAAACGAATAATAAAAACCTCATTTATGCTGTTTTACGCTTAAAACGCAGTTTAAAAAGCTCAAAACGTGCTGTTTTGCTAAAATAAGCATTTTCAAGCATTAGATCGTTGAAATCGTTCAAATAGAAGCAAATTAATAAAAAGCGAAATTAAAAATTCGTCGTTTTATGCTGTTTTACGCGTTAAAACGCATATTAAAAGTTTCAAAACGTGCTTTTCGTAATAAGCTTTTCAAGCATTTTAGATCGTTGAAATCGTTTAAATAGAAGCAATATTAATAAAAACGAATAATAAAAAGCGTTTATGCTGTTTACGCGTTAAAACGCAGATTAAGCTCAAAATGTGCTTTTTTGCTAAAATAAGCATTTTCAAGCATTTTAGTCGTTGAAATCGTTCAAATAGACGCAATATTAATAAAAAACGAATAATAAAAAATTCGTCGTTTTATGCTGTTTTACGCGTTAAAACGCAGATTAAAGCTCAAAACGTGCTGTTTTGCTAAAATAAGCATTTTCAAGCATTTTAGATCGTTGAAATCGTTCAAATAGACGCAATAAAAATAAAAACGAATAATAAAAAATTTCGTCGTTTTTATGCTGTTTTACGCGTTAAAACGCAGAATAAAGCTCAAAACGTGCTGTTTTGCTAAAATAAGTATTTTCAAGCATTTTAGATCGTTGAAATCGTTCAAATAGACGCAATATTAATAAAAACGAATAATAAAAATTTCGTCGTTTTTATGCTGTTTTACGCGTTAAAACGCAGATTAAAGCTCGAAACGTGCTGTTTTGCTAAAATAAGCATTTTCAAGCATTTTAGATCATTGAAATCGTTCAAATAGAAGCAATATTAATAAAAACGAATAATAAAAAAATTCGTCGTTTTTATGCTGTTTTACGCGTTAAAACGCAGATTAAAGCTCGAAACGTGCTGTTTTGCTAAAATAAGCATTTTCAAGCATTTTAGATCGTTGAAATCGTTCAAATAGAAGCAATATAATAAAAACGAATAATAAAAAAATTCGTCGTTTTATGCTGTTTTACGCGTTAAAACGCAGATTAAAGCTCAAACGTGCTGTTTTGCTAAAATAAGCATTTTCAAGCATTTTAGATCGTTGAAATCGTTCAAATAGAAGCAATATTAATAAAAACGAATAATAAAAATTTCGTCGTTTTATGCTGTTTTACGCGTTAAAACGCAGATTAAAGCTCAAAACGTGCTGTTTTGATAAAATTAGCATTTTCAAGCTTTTTAGATCGTTGAAATCGTTTAAATAGAAGCAATATTAATAAAACGAAAAAAAAAAAAATTTCGTCATTTTATGTTTTTTACGCGTTAAAACGCAGTTTAAAAAGCTAAAAACGTGCTTTTTTGCAAAAATAAGCATTTTCGCATTTTAGGTCGTTGAAATCGTTCAAATAGACGCAATATTAATAAAAAAAAATAAAAAAAATTTCGTCTTTTTTTATGTTTTTTTAGGGTTAAAACGCAGAAAAAAACTCAAAACGTGAAGTTTTGCAAAATAAGATTTTCAAGCTTTTTAGATCGTTGAAATCGTTCAAATAGACGCAATATTAAAAAAAACGAATAATAAAATTGTCGAGTTTTTTTACGCGTTAAAACCAGAATAAAGCTCAAAACGTGCTTTTTTGTAAAAAAAGCATTTTGCTTTTTGATCGTTGAATCGTTCAAATAGACGCAATATTAATAAAACGAATAATAAAAATTTCGTCGTTTTATGCTGTTTTACGCGTTAAAACGCAGTTTAAAAAGCTCAGAACGTGCGTTTTCTAAAATAAGCATTTTCAAATTTTAGATCTTGAAATCGGTCAAAAGAAGCAATATTAAAAAAAACGAATAAAAAAAAAATTCGTCTTTTTTATGCTGTTTTACGCGTTAAAACGCAGATTAAACTCAAAACGTGCTGTTTTGCAAAATA